>NC_143575.1:51557724-51718835 GCF_048544385.1 Mastigoproctus giganteus
GCGTCACCTGATAATTTATATGCATCCCATGCATTTTTCTTCTCTGTCACGAGTCTCATTAGTTCATTTGATAACCATTTAGGCCTAAACCTTGAACGATATTTCTTAATCGGTATATAAAGTCTAGTAGCTTCCACGATTAATTCTTTGAATGCTTCCCACTTAGAATTTACTGTTTGTAACATCGTCAGTTGATCCCACTGTACAGAATTTAAAAACTGTCTGAGACCACTGTACTCACCTTTACGGAAGCAAAAACCCTTTCCTTTACCCCTGACGGTAGTTACCTCTTTGAGTAAATCCCACTTCAGCACACTGTGATCACTGCCACCTAGTGGTTCCTTTATCTGCAAATTCTTAATACACGAATGATCACTGCTGATAACCAGATCAAGAGTGTTACTTTCTCTGGTTGCCTCTCGAACATGCTACTGCAGAAAACAATCATCCAATAAATCCACAAAAGTCTGACTAGTGTGTGAGTGACCAACCCACAAGTTCCAGTCAATATCTGGGAAGTTAAAATCCCCCATTATAAGACATTCCGATTTACTAGACCTTTATCTGCAATTGTTCATTGTACTCATTCGAGTCATTAGGCCTATAACACACTCCTACTCTTATTTTTGCTTTCGCAGTGCTTATGTCACACCAAACTGACTCAACAGTGCACTGTTCATCTATATCAACTGGATGCACTTTTGATTTTATGTTTTTCTTAATTAACAGCATAACACCTCCTCCCTTTCTATCCTGTCTATCCTTTCTGTACACATTGTACTCCCCAAATTCCAGTTCAGCATTCCTTATATCTGTGTGACACCACGTCTCTGCTCTCCCAACAATATCCGCCTTTGATGTCTTCAAATTCATCAAATTTATTTACTATATTTCTAGCATTGGTATACATGCAAGCATACATGCTCCTACTCCTATTCCTAGTTACCCTAACACATCCCATATACCCACCTATTTCAGGATGACTGCCATCCGTCCCTGAAACCCCCAACACCCCACGCTCCAGGTCGCTACTTATTCTAATAGAAGTTGTGCAAGAATCACCTTCACCTCTACCTACAGCTACTGTTAAACTATTAGTCCTTGTATCCCCCCAAGCTATCAGTTTTCCGACCCACCTAACACTGCCTCGATGGCATCAGCAAATATTCTTGCACCCTTTCTATTTAAGTGTATCCCATCCCTATAGAAGCAGTCTTTCCTGTTAACAAGTACAGTCCAGGCTGAAAAAAATTCTACCCCTTGAGCCTTGCACATTCTTTCCAGGGCCGAATTGATCGACAAGGCTCTCATCATATACTCCTTTCTATCGTGTCTGGGCAGAATTGCAGACACTTTCAAATTCAACCCTATTTCACGGCTTTTTTTTCAACAGTGACCTGTACTTGTTGAGTAATTCCGCCGGTCTCCTACTCTTAATATCATTAGTGCCAACGTGTACAACTATATCATCTTTTGTGCCCTTGAAAGATGATATCCGCTCTACAACGTCATCAACCTTTGCCCCTGGCAGACATACCCTGGTTCTGTTCCACCTATCCTTTTTACAAAGGATGTTCCCCGTTTCCCTGACAATAGAGTCACCAACAACTACTAGTTCCTGTGGGACCAGCGCATTCTGCCTTCGGGGTTGCCGCTGTGTTGCGTGATGACCAAGTGCAAGCTCTGGCGTTGATGTGGGCAGCTGAGAGCCTGATGGGCCCCTCAATTTAGATCTTTCGAGGGCATCCACCCTGTCCTTCAAACTCTCATATAGGCCCATTGACGCTGAGTTGTCGCCTGATTTCCTTACATCGCGCACACACAAAGACATCCCCCATGGCAATATCATGTTCCGTTCCAGAGAGTTCGGCAAACATTTCACAAGTTGCACATTTTTTTAGGCTGTGATGCATTGGAGAATTGCCCCCTCAGTTCTCCCCCAAGTCACAGCACTCCTGCCACTTTGTGCCCGTTGCTTTGCTGCTCTAGTCTGGGGCATGGTAGTTTAAATTAATAAAATCAATAAATTAAATATCAATAGTATTTGAATAGAAACTATTAAATAGAAACAGTGAAGCGTATTACTATATAATTATGCGTTAGAGCTACCTAGCTACCTCAATTAAAAAATTTGAATTCCCTACCACTATATCCAAAAACAATGGCTACAAAAATGGAACGAAATAACGGTTTTACCTATCGTAAGTAAAATCCACAAAAACTCTTTATCTAAATTAAAAATAAAAAATAACCAGCGTAACTATAACTATATGACTACGTATTAAGTACAATATAAAATAACAATCATGTAAATAAAAGGCAAACACTTATCGTTTTTGCGGAGCCTGTAACTGACAGCTGTAACTTTTAAAGAGATTCAGCGCCCTCTCTCTTAATGATAATTAAAGTAACAGGTTTTCTTTATATTCCACTTTTCAATTCTTTCGAACCCATAATTATATAAAATATGTTAACTTATGTACATATATACGTATAAAGAAGTTTCCAAATGAAGCTATATAAACAATAACATCTGTCCGACTCAGAGTCAACAACGATACTGAACAACACGCAAGACAATGTAATGTATTTTCTGTCTCTCTCTGTGCAGTCAGTGACTCATTTGCCTTCTTAAATCCCATGTCTTTCAATGTACTGAACTGTAACCAGATTAGTGAGGATTTACTGTAATTCAAAAAAAACAAAAAAAAAAAAAAATATATATATATATATATACATAGTCATTTTGAAAATGACTGTGGGTCAGATTATGCACATATGGGGGGTGGTGGTGGGCTGGTGGTGCCCACCCCTGCCCTAAAGTTATCAGTTTTGTAGATGATATGTTATTTATTGCACTCAGACAGGAATTAATACACTACTGTGAAAATTTGATTATATGTGTGTGATTGAAGCTGAATTGCTATTGAAACTGAATAAAATATTCGATTTCTAAATCTCATCATTTGCAGTGTGACTTATGCTGTGTACAAAAAAATTACAGAATTGTACACACTTGAACCATTTTGCACCATTAATCTTAACCACAGATATGTGCCCCCAATAAAACAGTTGATATTGTTTGGGCTGGAGTTGGCAAGAAATAAATATCATTTTTAAGTAATTCAAATTTAATCTATATATCAAATAAAACCATTTCATTTAAAATAAACCAAAAAAATCAATAAAATTTAAAATACCAGGAAATTTTTAAGCAGTATTTTAAAATGGTTTTGATTAAGAACTGGCATACACAAAGCAGATGTTATCTTGTATACCTTACTGAAAGTATGATAAAGGAAGCTCACAGCTGCTTTGCTACATTTCCTACCACCTCACCTTTATTTGAATTTGATTGTTCCATGGCTGTATCCTTGCCATATAATCACCAACTTGAACCAGTCTGAAAACATCTTTTTCAGCACTAATATAAATTATCAGTTTTCATGAGTAACTTAGGTTTTCTTGTAAGTTTTCATTAAGATGTCACTTAAAAAGAAACTTGCACATTTAGGCAGTACCACCATGGCATTAAAATTTTCTTTCATCACAGGTTAGGTATTGCTGGGGATTATACTTGCTCAGAGCTCTAATATTGTTATATGGAATTTCAGAGTTCTCTGGCAATAAATTGATTCAAGTAGAAATGGCTAGTTTGTTGAGATTAATGGCAGAAGATGGTTTTCTTTCTTTTTTTTCAAGCAACCCCCCCCCCCCCCCCCCGGTGGACCAAATTGTGCACATTTATTTCCTGAGCTAGTAGTTTTGAGTGTTCTCTAAGGTATTTTAAAAGTTTATAGTTTTATTAAGCCAATCACTACTTTTATGTATAAAATTTGGTATATTTGTTGAGGTGATCAAATTTCAATTTCTGCTTTTCATGTGGTTCAGTGATATTATTCTATTTATAAATAAATGAAATGAGAAAGATATTGGTTTCTTATTTATGTTTTACAGGGGTTTCTTGCATCTTGGAGCTGGCTTAAGTGTAGGCTTGAGTGGTCTGGCTGCAGGATTTGCAATTGGAATAGTTGGAGATGCTGGCGTCAGAGGAACAGCACAGCAACCTAGGCTGTTTGTTGGAATGATCCTGATTCTGATTTTTGCAGAAGTATTGGGTCTTTATGGACTTATTGTGGCCCTTATACTTACTACTAGAGCTTGAGTAGTATTAGCTTTTTTGCTGCTACTGGATCACCTTTGTTTTACCTGTAAACACATGTGGTTTTCTGGAATATGTTTCTATTAAGTTTGAACGATGCAGAACTATATGATGATCTCAGTGGTGTGTTGTACCTTATTGGTCCTAGAATTTCTACATTGGCTATTTTTGCGGTGTACATATTTGAGATCTGTTAGTGCAGCTATAGGTTGAATCATTGCTACTTATAGATATTTATTTGCCAATACTGTCAAAGCAGGTTTATATAACGTTTATTGTTATGTCTAATCTTAACAAATTGCAGCTAGGAAGTTATGCTTTTTATCAAATAGATATATTTCACATACTTAGTCATCATAAGCTTACGTGGATGCTACTTAACAAATCATAGATTCATTTACCAATGTGCTATCAAACAAAGTAATTTTATTTATATGTAAACACAACTGTAACAAATCGATGCTGTTAAATTTTCTTTTTATCAACTCACATTAAATATTTCAGATACAGAGGAGGCAGAACACTTTAACATTATAGGACATTTAAACAGGATCTGAGGACTGTTTTGGGGTAAATTAGTACCCAAACCACAGTACTTTAAATAGCATTGACTACATGACATTCCATCAAGTATAAATATGCTAGTCACCATTAATCAATTGTTATCAAACCATTCCATGAGATTCAAAAGCAATGTTTCTTAGTAAGCACTTTTTATGTAGTCTTTGCTCACACTGTGGAAATGTTTCTGAAGTGATGCTCTTGTATGTGTGTATGCATGTATGTATGTTAACACTGTTGTGTAAGATAAATAGTTAATAAAATGTGCCATGTTCTTGTAATAACACTCTGTGTGATTTGCAAGGATTTACTGTTGATTTCTGTGTGTCTAAACAGATTCCTCATTACTGTGCAAATATTTCGTGTATGTTAGGAAATTGGTCATTTTGGTGCATTTTTAAATGAGAAAAATAAGCACCGTCATATCAGCAATAGTAAGTATATTGAAATGGATGTATTAGAAAAAAGAATAAATATCATTGACCATAACCTGCTTAGCTGTATTATTAGAAACCATCTTTAAAAAAAACAATGTGACAAGAGTAATTTATAAAGTATAGGGACCCTGAATATGTAAATAAATTTCTTATAACTTGTGTTAGCCGTAACAGGTATAAATGGGTTCTTCCACAGAAATAATGAAAATTCCTTTCCTTGAATTTTCACTCCTGTCCCCATTTGATTACACGTTCAAACTTATATCTATTGTTGTAGCAATGGGTAAATATTTCAAAATATTAAATTGTGAAGTTTTGGTAATGAGCTTGTTCCATTTGTGCTGAATAGAAATGCCTAAAATTTCATTTCCCCATATAACAGACCCCTCCTATTTTGATTATAATAGAAAGCAGATTAACTTCCATTAGGATAATCACGTCATAATTTCATTAGTGAATAATTTCTGTTCACTCATCTCCTACAGCCTCTAACAATAAACTCCTGAATTGACTAGGTATTGTTTTAGATAATAGAAACATCACAGGTAAAGTTAATGTGTGGGGTGATAGATATCAGTATTTTTAAAGACACTAAATTATTCTTTTCTGCAGTTTCTTTTTCTTTTTTTTTTTTTTTTTTTTTCAAGACCTATTTTAGGAATGTTTAGATAAATGGTTAGTAGTTCTTAAATATTTAATAAGGGTAATCATGTAATGAATACTGCTTATACTAAAATTAATTTACAAAGAAACATGTTTGGTTTTTATTTGTATTTTTCTTGTATAGCAAAAGCAGTTTGTGATAAATATGTATCTGTGTTTCTCTTGTTGGGGAGAAATACTAAACCTAATTATATGATAGCCCATTTTACTATAGGCATATAATATTATTTATGATTTTAGCAATTAAATTTTATCTGTAGATGTTTTTTTATTAATTGGTTAATGCTCATGGCTGACATAATCTCCATTTTTTTTTTTAAAATATCCTTGTTGCCCAAATATAAAATAATAAAAATTGTTGTACTTTGCTTGTAGCATTTACATGTGTCAGGATAACCAGTTGTTAAAACAGGTGACTATAAATAAACAATGTGACCTCATGCTTCTTTTTGTTCCCACTTATAAGGCTTCAGATATTTTTTTCTATACATGGAATTGATCAGTTTAATTTTTTCTGTAGACAGTAACTCATTTTTTTGATTTTGCAGTACAGTAAAATCCTGTTACAATTTATTTTGCACGGGTTTACATGAATAATTTCATTGTACTAAAATTTTGTTCAGATAAACTCTGCTGCACTTTTCTAATATACAGAAGAAGTAATTTCTCCTTTAATTTGCTTAAATATTGACTTTAAAATCAATAATAAATAAATAAAATGATAAAAGACTTTAAAAATATTTGGTCAAAGATTATCATTTTAAAAGCGTATTTTATTTATAAGAAATATTGTATCTTATAAAATTTTAATAAATCACACATTCAGAAAAATGGTGCAGTATACACAGTGTGGCAATTGGAAAATGAGATTGCTGTTAGGAAAAAATAATGATCCATGTATGAGTAAATTAACCTTAGTTTATTCAAATTAACTTCCTCCTGCATCCATGCAATGATCATGGAATGGCTGGTGGAAGTCTGTCTAGTATACTGTTCAATGTTCTCATCACAACTCTGTGAATGGTGTTGACATCATGAAAATAACAGCCTTTCAGTGGTGCCTTGTACTTCGAGAAACAAAAAATAAATCTGGTGAATACAGTGGGTGCGACGGTATGCAAACTTTTTTTGCTAGCCAAAAACTACCAAACAATGAGAGCATTGTGGCTTTGTGTATTGTCATGCAAGAGGAACCAACTGCCATTTTCTCCATACTGAGGCTGTACACAATTGCTTCTCTGCAACAAACATCCAGATAGTAGGCAGCAGTAACACATTGGGCATGAACTATTTGTGCACAGTTCCCTTACTATCATTGAAAGTTACGAGCATGGTTTTGATTTTTGACCTTTCTTGACAACTTTTTTGGGGCGCCTCAGTAGCCAGGTGGGAAGGAGCGGCAGTGCGTAGCACACGCTTCTTGATTAGACCGGGGTTCGGAGCCAGTCACCACCAAATACGGAGGATCTGGAAAGGTCAGGGAATGACCACCGCATTTCCTGGAGCAATATGTCCTTAATTGCTAATGCTCCTAAAAACCAAATAACAAACAAACAACTTTTTTGGCTTAGGGAGAGTTTGCTTACTTCCACTCCACACTTTGTTGCAGAGTCATAACAATCGAATTCTTTCTCGTACCCTTTCAGTGAACTCTGGCATTCAAAACATTTTTGCTGGCCCGTCTTCTAGTGATTCTCTTCCATGGGCTAAACAATTGTCACTCAAACCTATATGTGCACAAGATAGGCAATTATCTTCCCGCACTTGTTTCATCCACACATGGAAACATTTGAAATGTTTCCATGGCACTTTTGCTGAATTGAACACAAAACTTGATATTTGCTCTTTGTTCCGTTGTCTATACACAGGGCACGTCCTGTGTATGTCGTAACACATACACAGGACGTGCAGTGCAGTTCAGCTTGCACTACTTTCTGAAATGCCGGAAATTTCTGTTGACCTGATTGTAGCACTTCAGGAACGGTCACTCTTTCATTTCATGTTTACTTCTAGTAGATGTCAGAACCAGCAGTAGTCTCATAACTTCAGTCTCATTTTCCAATTGCCACACTGTTTAAGTATAATCTTATTGTTACTTTTAGATATTAATACTAATACAAAAATTCAATTTTAATACTGTATAGTTAATTTCTGGATTCAGAGTTTATTAAATTGAATTAGATTACTAATTGTAATGCTTTATGCCTTTTTAGTTAATTATGTGAAACTCTGCAGAAATGTTTCTAGAGACACCATCATATATTTCCTGTCTGAACATGTGTTTATAGTTAACCAATACTTTTGTTGAGAATCATATTCAAACTTCAAAACTAAAGCAGAAAAATATCCTGATTCACCAGTATCATACACTTACTATATTATTATAATTACATTGTTTAATCTGATGATAAAAGAAATTCAATAAATTTTAATTACTGATATTTGGGTGATGGAAATTTTGAATCATCCTGTATATCTGCTTTTTGTACATTCCCTTCATTTTAGCATCTAAAAATTTTTGTGAAAAGCTTACCTTACTATACCAGTGCAGTGTGGTTGGATTTAAACATGTCACTGAAAATGTTTGGTTTGGTGTGTGTGTGCGTGTTTTTTTTTTTAGGAGCATTAGCAACTAAGGCCATATTGCTCCTGGATATGCGGTGGTCATTCCCTGACCTTTCCACATCCTCCGTATTTGGTGGTGACGGGCTCGAACCCCGGAATAATCAAAAAGCGTGTGCTATGCACTGCTGCTCCTTCCCACCTGGCTACGGAGGTGCCCACTGAAAATGTAAAAAACTTAATAGATGTTTTGATACTAGATCCTTTGCTGAATCTTTTAAAACTCTATTTTTTATTCAAGCAAATAGTCCTACAACCATATTTTCAATATGGGTGTAGGAAAATATTATGCAATATTATTCATAATTTTCAATTTTCCTTTCATTGCACAGGATTTTTCTTCAAAGTGATTTTATTTAAAATGAGATTCAAAAAGCACATTAATAATAAAGTATATTGTCAAGGTGTGTAAATATTTCTGTTATAACAGGATTTTACTGTACTTTTTTTTTTTTTTTTTAGCAACTGTTTTATTTCAGATATTCAAAAACACAACATAATTAGTGGTAATAGGAGAATTAATAGAAAATGTTTAGCGTGGGTGTGACCACAGATGAAATATGCATAACACCATAACACACAAAATGAACAACAAATGTTCAAACAAGGTTCTATCATCTCTTGTGGTAAGTGTATGCTGAACTTCATTATTCCCACATAGCCTCCCCCCACTTGTGATTTCTGTTACTTTTGAACTTTTTAATGTTGAATTTTTATCATCTGCTGTCGTCAGTAATATAAAAGCTAAGGAAGGTAAATGTCAGTCATCTCAGATATTAGGAATGCAGAATTGGTATTTGGGGAGTACAATGTGTACAGAAAGGATAGAAAGGGAGGAGGTGTTATGCTGTTAATTAA
Source organism: Mastigoproctus giganteus (assembly GCF_048544385.1). Classification (NCBI taxonomy): domain Eukaryota; kingdom Metazoa; phylum Arthropoda; class Arachnida; order Uropygi; family Thelyphonidae; genus Mastigoproctus; species Mastigoproctus giganteus. Next base: position 51,567,028 of record NC_143575.1, read on the forward strand.
AAAAAACATAAAATCAAAAGAAGAGCATCCAGTTGATATAGATGAACAGTGCACTATTGAGTCAGTTTTGTGTGACATAAGCACTGCAAAAGCAAAAAATAAGAGTAGAAGTGTGTGTGATAGGCCTAATGACTTGAATGAGTACAATGAACAATTGTACAGAGAAATAGTGGTCTAGTAAATCAGAATGTCTTATAATGGGAGATTTTAACTTCCCAGATATTGACTGGAACTTGTGTTGGCCACTCGCACACTAGTAAGAGTTGTGGATTTATTGGGTGATTGTTTTCTTCAGCAGCATGTTCGAGATCTGGTGATCTGGTAATCGGCAGTGATCATTCGTGTATTAAGAATTACAGATAAAGGAACCACTAGGTGGCAGTGATCACAGTGTGCTGATGAGGGGTAAAGGAAAGGGTTTTTGCTTCCGAAAAGGTGACTACAGTGGTCTCAGACAGTTTTTAAATTCTGTACAGTGGGATGAACTGATGATGTTACCAACAGCAAATTCTAAGTGGGAAGCATTCAATGAATTAATCGTGAAAGCTACTAAAAGTTTCATACCTATTAAGAAATATTGTTCATGGTTTAGGCTTAAATGGTTATCAAATGAACTGAGACACGTGGCAGAGAAGAAAAATGCATGGGATGCATATAAATTATCAGGTGACACAGAAGCCTACAGCAGATATAAGCTATTTTGTAAACAAGTCACAAAGGAGGTTGCTGACCGGGCTAGCTGGGTGGGTAAAGTGCCTGTCTGGCAACCCAAGTGTCGCGGGTTCGATTCCCGCCTCGGGCTTGGATCAAAGTACCGCAAAAACCTTGGGAGGTGCATTATGGCCACAGAAGCCTATGCACCAACAACTACAAAAAAAAAAAAAAAAAAAAAATACAAGGAGGTTAGGCAGGTGAAGGGAGATTACGAGAAATCTTTGGCAAAGGATGCTAAGAAAAACAGCAAGGATTTCTTTAATTATATAAATTCTAAAAGGAAGGGGATATATCTGATGGTCCCCTTGATATCGATGGTTCGACTGTTGATGATCCTGCTCAGATAGCAAACAAACTGAATGAGTATTTTGCATCCTCATTCAGAAATGAGGAGTTATTAAGGTTTGAAAATGCCAGAAGGTTATCAAATTGTAGCAGAGTGCTTAATGATTTTGTAATAACTGAGAGCAAAGTGGAGGAGAAATTGTTGAAGTTAAACATAAGAAAGGCACTTGGAGTGGATGGGATCTATCCACCCCAAGGAGGCGGCAAAGGAAGTAAGCAAACCCTTAGCCATAATTATGAGAGCATCCTTGGACTCGGGGGTCCCCACGGACTGGAGATGTGCAAATGTATCCCCAATTCACAAAGGAGGATCGAAGGATGACATGAGTAATTACAGACCAGTTAGTTTAACTTCTGTTCAGGGTAAAATAATGGAGTTTCTGGTTAAAGATGCATTGTGGGATCATCTAGCATTCAGCAATAATTCAGACACAGCATGGGTTTGTTAAGGGAAAGTCTTGTCTGACAAATTTGATAGGATAATATGATGTGGTTACAAAGGAACTGGATGCAAAAAATAATTTTGATATCATACACTTGGCTTTCAGGAAAGCTTTTGACACTGTTGCACATGGAAGACTACTGTACAAATTGGAGCAGAATGGTATTAAGGGTAAGTTGCTACAATGGATAAAAGAATGGTTGAGTGGGAAAAGACAGACGGTGGTAATCAATGGGTGCTGCTCTTCATGGATTAATGTGGAGTCCCACAGGGTTTGGTGTTGGATCCACTGTTGTTTTGTTTATTTATCAGTGATATTGATGAAGGTATATCAGGCTTAGTGTCGAAGTTTGCAGATGATACAAATGTTGGCAGGGTTGTTAATAACAGTAATGGCAGTGTGCTACTGCAACAGGATTTAGAAAATTTGGGCTGAGAAGTGGCAGCTGAAGTTAACCTTGACAAATGCAAAGTACTGCATATGGGTAGAAGTAACCCCAGAGAAAAAGTACCAACTGTGTGGTACTATACTTAAGATGGTAGAAAATGAAAAAGACCTGGGAGTAATTGTGCAGTCAGATATGAAGTTTTCTGAGCAATGCAGACAGGCTGCCAGTGCAGGTCATGGGGTTTTGTCAATGATATATAGGAATTTTGCTAGCGGGGAAAAGGAGATGATTGTCCCTCTGTATAAGGCAATGGTCAGGCCATGCCTTGAACACTGCGTACAGGTCTGGAGGCCTCATTTTAGGAAGGATGTAGATTTGCTTGAGTATGTACAGAAAAGGGCAACAAGATTGGTGAGGGGAATGAAGGGATCCTCTTACCAAGAGAGGCTTAAGTTCTGCAAATTGCAATGACTAGGCACCTGCACGGTGATCTGATTGAGGTGTATAAGGCCTTTAATGGGTTGAGCACACCGAATTTTGAAGTGTTTCTTCTGCTTGTTCAGATTACGAACCTAAGGAGGCATAAATTCAAATTAAGGAAAGACAGATGTAGAATAGATGTGTGGAAATTTGCCTTTAGCCAGCGGGTGGTTAATTGCTGGAAAAACTTCGATCTGTTGTGGAAGTTGATAGGTTAAATAAATTTAAGGAGGAACTGGACAAACATTTAGAGGGAATGGTTGTGTGAATTTTTTTTTTTTTTTTTTTGGCTGATGCTGCATAAGCTCATATACTTGCTTTCTTGCATCACATGCGAATACTACTATTCTCTACAGCTGGACGTACTGACCTGCTGACAGTTCAGATTACAAAACATTGAGGTATATATGCAGTCACGATCAGTTTCTGTTGTATTTTACAAAAAGATTTTAAAATTAGTTTCATCCCTGCATTCTGCCATTTAAGATGCGACAGACACAGTTAGTAAATTCTTTTACTTGCGGTTGTAGGTAAGTGATGGGAAACAGTGATAAGGACATATTACAGGTACACAAGCAAAATGAAAATAACTGGCCTTTCCTTGATTACAAATTTATTTTTTCATAAAATAGTTCTGATTTTATTTTGAATTTTATTCTGAGTTTGGTTTGAAGTTATTCAGTGGCAGTAGAGGAAATTGTTCTATAAGAGATCCAAGATTTAGTGTTGACTATGAAAAGAAAGATAAAATACTGACAATAAATTGTGATTTGTTATAGAAACATTTTCCTCTGCTTCCATTGAGAAACTTCCCTAACTTAAAATAGGACTTTAATTTATTTCAGAATATGGATAAAATGTATTATACTGTTCCTGTATTGTAATTCAGGAGACAGTAACAAACTAAAGAAAATGAAAATTGACTGCATCAACAAAAGAAAGTGATAAAATCAGAGTATATTGGAACTCGCAATAAGTATTTATTTTACCAATTCGAGTTATCTAAATTTTCTACCAATAAGCCATCGATATCAAAGAAGAGGTGATGGAAATCATTAGGCTGAAAACAATACACAGTTGTTGGGGGTTACACCTATGTATTGTAACTATACAGTTGTAAGGGTTACTTATATATTTCCTTTGAAAATAAATTCACTGAGATTACAAATGCTTGCTTTCAAAGCCAATTTTTTTTTTTTTTTTTTTTTTTCTCCAAACAATAGATAAATTCATTGCTTTTTAATTGTAATAGCCAGTTTAAACAATTGTTCCATCTCCAGTGTTGTGTAACTGACTTATGAAATTCAAACAATGTCTTGCATTTACACCTGAGAATCAGCTGTAACATGATAGCTTTATTCAAAGTTATTTATTTATTTTTTTTTAAATATAACTGTGAATTTCTAGTCTCAATAAAACATGCAACTATTTCTTTGCATTAACAGCTGTCTTTTCTATCTAATGGGCATTGCTGCATGTGACGTATTTCAACTTTGTAGAAATAGTCCTGCAGATAATTAAAATTACTTTCCTTGCCTTACTTATGCATAAATTTATGTTGAAATTCAGCTAACTGTGAAATAAAATAAATTCATTCCTTCCTGAATGATCAGACTAGTTTTTCTATTATAACTTTTTTTTTTTTTCACTCCAGCACCACATCATATGCTTTGTCAACCATGCGACAATAATATACAAAGCAGCATGTGTGTCAGAAAGGTTACAACAATCTGTTTTGAATTATTGGAGGTTGCAAGATTGTTTGCAAGTGAAAAATAGTCATACAATTAATTACATATAAAATTAATATAAGGTGAGTACAATAATCTGTTTTCAAGCCAAATAAATAATTCACTTAACAGTTTTAAAGGCAAACATAATAATTGACAAAACTAGGTAACTAAATTAGTCATTCTACAAACAAAAAAATTTTAAATAACAACCAATATTTGCCAGCACAGCCAACATACAAGCCTACAGTTATTATGCATGTTAAGGATTCTCTTATTGAGTAAACAGTTGGGACTTTTTGTTTGCAAGTGTGCAGATTTGAAGTTATACCTTGTTTAACAATTTTAAAATTAGAAGGGGGTAACATTTAAATTGGTAAAAGATATGCAAAGTAACATGCTCTTGTAAAATAGTAGTGATTCAGAAATGCAGCTTTATGAAGTTGATGATCAGAAGGATCTCACAAGCCGTTCTATTTCAATTATTTTATGGTGATTCTAAACACAAAAGATACTTCGAGACAACAGTATTGTGAATGGGCTGAAAACAAGAACCTTATTAACATTGGACTTAAGTTTCCTGTCGGATATAATTTTCAGTAAATTATAATGAAGAAAGTTGTTCCAGAACAGGTACAAAGAGAAAATGAAGAGAAATGTTTTGAGTTTGGAGTTGAACTGTGACTGGATGTTTACTAGTCAACATCCAGTCAGGGTTCAAATTGTGTTTAACTTTGAAATCCCCCCCCCCTTAATGCAAAGGAAAGTTATATTTATGACAAGAAAGGTTGGACTGGCCGACCCTAGTGGCTTCCATCTGAATAAGCTATGTCATGGCCACTAGTTAGTAACCTAAATTTGTTGTTAGTCTTGGCAGTGAACACTGCCCACCCTAACCTACTCCTGCAAATTAGAGGGTTGTATTACTGAAGATTTTCATAGGTGTAGGAGACTTTGTTTTGCAAGAAATGAGACAAGATTTAGTTTTAGAAGGATTGAAATTAAGTTCTCTTCCTCCCTCTGGAGAGTAATCTAGAGATCACCATTTAAGTAACTGGTGATAGATATTTAAGTTGTGGTAGAGCAGGATTTGCCAATGTAGAAAATATATTATATTGTCATTAATATATAAGGATGGATTAGTCAAGGTGTTTGGAGTCGGAAGTTACATCGCATAGCAAGTGGTCAAAGAGGAAAATCATCCTGCAGAAATCACGCAGCATGCTGTAGAATGAAAGCCTGCATTGTGAAGGACTTGTGGCAAGCCTGATTGAGAACCTTATTTTTCCATAGATTAGTGATCAGAATTCAGTGGGCAACTATTAATCAGATGGATGGTGTAAAAGTGTATTTTTCTACAACTTTATAAAGAAATGAAGTAGTAGAGTAGAAATGTGATGGTAGAGAATTATTCCCCAATTCTTAGGAATTGGCTGGGTATGTGTCTTTCACTGTTGAAGAGAAAAAATTGAAATAGTTAGCATCAAATGTATTGAGACTATTCTGATCTCTTGCTGCCTTGTCTCAAAAAAAACTGAGACAAACCTCTCGTGGTTTTTTTTTTTTTTTTTTGTCTTCCTACCTGCTGATACCTTACTCAATAAATGGGACATGTTTGATAATGGCAGGAGGTGGAGAACAAGTTTGATGATAAAAAAACAATTTTATCTTTAGATGAAGAGGGAACAGAACCATCAGGAGGTGGAAGCATGAGTGGACAGATGTTGAGGATGTTGCACAAGAGACAAAAGAAAACGCAACTACTATTTTGATAATAGGCAAGTTTCCTAATTTTGGATGTTCCAAATTTGAGTTTTAATAATTTATTTACAACTGAGTTTTACTTAGAGCACAACATCAGGCTGATGTTGATGAAAGCCTATTGGCATTTTCTTTATTCTTATTCCAAATGCCTTAATGCATTTCTTGAAAATCTGAGGTTTGGTTTAAAGAAATAGAGTTGGAGTGGAGAATGAACAAGGAATGTTTCACCTCTGTAAGATTGATTTCAGTAATGTAGTTTAAGGAAGGATTAGAGCATTTAAAACAGTAGTCCATTCAAGAAATAAAACAAAGAAATCATGCTATGATCCTGTTTTGCACTATTTGAGATTCCAGTCCAGTAGGTTAATGAACAAGTTCTTTTTGAATCTCTACCAGCCGAATTAGTTATACAACTGGAAAATAGAAGACACCTGTACAAGGGTGGCTGAGTTATTGTTTATCAAAATTGTGAAGAGGGTCACCTTGGCTTCATGTTACAAATTTAAAATTAACTTTGCTAAAATATTATTGCTAAATTTTAAGTAAATAAAAGAATTTACATATTAATAAATTCCTTGAAATGCAGATAAATTACACATACAGAATTGAAATGATTACATTTTTATTATTTTCCCTAATCTTGATTTGCTGCCCTATGGACAAGGCAGCCCAGGCTGGACTTACGAACAATAGTCACCAAGGAAAATGATTTCATTCTTAGGAAAAGTTGAGATTGAAGTTAAGTAAAAATGTCCAAGTGATTTGTAAAGTTTGGGGTGTGGCAAAGATATCAAATGAAGTTTGATGGCACTATGAAGTGATTTCAGTCATTGGTCATTAAAAGTGAGTTCATATATCAGAGTTGACATATTGCAGCTGGAATCAATATTAGGATTAGATTCACCCATTTTAAACAGATATTGGGAATCAGTGTAGTTAATTGTGACATGGGATGAGTGGTGGTTGGGAGAATATTTGAGATTCTGTTAGAAAATGTGTGATGTTGAAGATTGTAGATGGAGATGTACTTAATTAAGAGAATGGAGGCCATCTAATTGCAGTGAATTCACTGCAATTCCAGAGATTTCTGTGAATTTTTGTTAAGGATGTGTTCAAGGAGATAATGGAAAATTACTGAATGATCATTCAGAGAGTGCCATAATCAGTGGTATATCCAACTAGAAAGTTTTTGATTTTTATTATAGCAGTACTTACCACTGCTATAAGCAACTACACAGGAAGTGTTAGAAAAAACATAAAAAAAAAGAAAGAAAAGCTGATGCTCATTTGTATATTCTAAAATAGAGTTTATAATTTCAAAGTACTGGTTAATTCTGCTTAAACATTTATGGTAAGTAGAATGCGTAAAAGATAGACAAAAAGGGGGAGAATGCCATGTTATGCTTAACTGAAAAGCACAAAGATTCAAAAAGAGTATATCGAATAGGTGAAAACTGTCAGGTTATTATTGAGTCAGTGTGGTGGGACAATTGATGGGAAAGCAAGAGTGAAATTATAATGTACTACAGAGCAAATGAGTGTGATTGCATATAATGATTATGCAGACTGTGGTGGATTGGAAAGCATCTTTATACAGGGCGTTTCAAAAGTGATGGTCAATAATTTAAAGGTGAACTGTACAGACTACAATATGCAAAAAAGGCCTAGTAAACGTGCAATATCTTGTTTTCGAGATATTGCACATTTCTAGTTGGGATCCACCACTGACTTGTTTGTTTAGGTTAGGTTATGCTCATTCTGTCTTTCCCCTCTCTCAATGCTCTGAGACGTAGCAGGCATACTAGCACTTGTCAAAGGATAGTCAACATGAAAAGAGGTTACAGCAATGAAGAGTATGTGGACATGCACTTCATGTATGGTAAAGCCAACAGCAGTGCACCTGAGGCTGCACGTTTGTACCAAGAAGCATTTCCCCGCCAAAGGCAGCCCAGCAGGCGCACATTCATCAGGGTACATCAGGGCCTTAGAGAACATGGGTGCTTCACACATGGAGTACGAGCACATTGGCCCAGAAGCATAACACCTGATGTTGAGGAAAGGGCATTAGAAAGAAACAAAATCCAGGAATTTCAACAAGGGTGGTTTCTCTTCAAGAGCATGTACTGAGTTATAGTAGTGTATGGCAAATTTTACATTGCTAATTACTGTACTGCTACCATATCCAGTGTGTACAAGGTCTCAGCAATACAGACTACTTTCCCAGAGTGCTCCCATAGTCGGTGGCAGATCTTAACAGAAAATGTGCATTATCTCAAACTGTTCATTTGCGGCCCGGTGTTCACTGGGACTTACTTTAGTTTGTACTTTTCACCTTTAAATTATTGACCATTTTTGAAACACCATATATATATTCATGAAATTGTGTTAATAATCAGCTTTTTATGTTTACACTGCAAATTTTGTTAATCAACTCATTTTTTGTTCTTTTACAAATTGTAAATGATGAAATTGGAAGTAAGAGAAGTAGTAGAGTACCTGCAGAAGGGGTCTCAATCCAGAAGCCATTTGTACTGATATAATGACACTGGAAAACCTTGCCACTTTATATGTTACTGTTAAGAAATGAGTAGCTGAATTCAAGCATGGTAGAGTCAGTTGAAGACTCATCAAATAGAAAAGTATTTCCAATGTCTGTTGACTCATTTGAAAGATTTCATTTTGACAGATTTTATTAAATCATTAATGAACACCTCAGGGAATAGCTTTGCAAGCTGGTTGCAGAGGTATTCTCTTTTAGCCAAAGGATTATTAACTCTTATATCAACTTCCCTAATCTTGTAGAACAATACTTGGGACAAAGGTAACCTCAATTTGAAGACCTACAGGAAGGCCTCTGCAACTGATATTATACTACCAACCTAGCTTAAATACAATTTTCAGTACAGTAAATCCTCGACTTATGCGATTAATTCGTTCCAGAGATTTCCGTGCAAATTTAAAAAAAAAACACGTAAGTCGAATAGTGCTTAAATACGATCTATTTTTAATTGTATATTCGTTTGAAAGGAAAATTCAAGCAAATCAGCTTCTATTTATGAAAACTTTGTGGAAATAAAACTTTATTCAATATCCTGTCGAGTACATAAAAAAAAAAAAAGGTAAACTGCAGCCATTATCAACCCACTGCAGGATGGAAGCCTCCTCAACAATTCATGCTGAGGGACATGGACCATAATCTACCAAGCTGGTCCAGTGCGGGTTGGCAGATCAACCGTATTTAGCAGTCAGCAGCTTGAACCCCAGTCTATTCAAAGAGCGTGTGCTACTGCACTCCCGCTCATGACCACTCGGCTACGGAGACCTGCTACGTGTACATAAATATAAAAATGTGTCTAATTTACCTGAAAATACCCATTCTATGCTAATCGATTGAACTTCCACACAACAGGTAGTAAATGCCTTTGAAATATTTTTGAAGGCCCTGGGATTTTTGCTATGGTAAACTAACAGTGGTTTTATTTTGCAACCTCCAGCATTTCCACCAAAAAGAAGGGTTAATCTGTCCTTTGATACCTTAAATTTTGGCATAGTTTTTTCTTCTTGCGATATGTAAGAATGAACTGGCATTTTTTTTTTTTTTTTTTTTTTTTTTCTCCAATATAAAGCAGTCTCGTCTACATTGAAGACCTGTTGTGGTATGTAATCCTCGTTTTTGATGATGTCTGCCTTGGGGAATTCAATAGCTGCTACTATGTCTGCAATAGCAGCCTCATCTATAACTTTAATGTTGTGTAGTTTAGCACGGCCCTTAAACCTGTAAAACCATCCGTGGGTTGCAATGAATGTTTCACTAGCAACATTCTCACCACATTCTTTTGGATATGATCGTAGATTGCATTGGTACAGAACTTTTTATATGCTGCATAATGCAAACTTTATCTTTTATTCTAACAGTCGAGTTATTCATTTTGTAAACATGTGCAGTGTCCACAAATTTTTTGTCGTTTTCATATTGTTTAATGATTTCGACTTTAGTCATAGTTATAATGCACCTCTTCCTATCTCTGATTACTGTTCTGTTTTTTCTTTTTGCAGACATTTAGGATTTATATTTATTTTGTTTACAAGTATAAGTTCATAAGATGCAACTTTATGAACCTGCAGAAGGGGTCTCAATCCCTTCTGCAGGTACTAAGTGGTTAAGGTGAAAACAAAGCACTAATGCCACTATCAATGACAGATAGTAATGCAATCTAAAGTGATGAATCTAATATTTAAAGTGCCGTGGCTATTTGTAAGTAGAAGTATCACAGCCATGTATCTACGAATCTGTGTAAGTCGAGGACTTACTGTATTTGTTTTTACCAAATAATGTAAATAACAGATGTGAATGTATTTAACAGTTTTTTTTTATTCATATATTTTAGGGTATTTTAAATATCTTGTACCGCCCAGAGGTGATGGCATCCTCCTTAATGCGATGAACATTGCTCAAGCTTTAGGTTTAACAGGTGTGTTGGCTTTTGTTATTAAAAGGCTGAAGGTTGACTTATTGTTGAGAATGGGGAATTCACACTATCATTGCTACAGTAACCTTTCATAAAAATGAATAGGTTTTCATTTCATAAAAATGAAATGAATTGTTCCAGCAATCAACCATGCGCTGGCTAAAGGCAAACTTCCGCACATCTATTCTACAACTGTCTTTCTTCAATTTGAATTTATACTCTCTCAGGCGATTATTCTATTCTGAGCAAGAGGAAGAATCCCATTAGCATTGAGCATGCTCAAACCATTCAAGACTTTATACACCTCAATGAGATCACCTCGCAGGCACCTAGTCTCCAGACTTCTTTGTTCCATTCACTAATCTTGTTGCCCTTCTAGGTACTCATTCCAGCAGCTCTACATCCTCCTCAAAATGAGGCCTCTAGACCTATATACAGTACTCAAGGTTTGGCCTGATCAATGCCTTATACAAGGGATTGGCCATTCACACTATTAGCACTATGGCCAGAGGTGCTGATATGCCTAAAAAATTCCTAAACAAGCAAGCCTCCCATGTGCAGTACTTTACATTTGTCAATGTTAAACTTCAGTTGCCACCTCTCAGCCCAACTGATGCCCATATGTATCAGAAAGATGTTTGCACATGGTTGTATTAAGTGGTATGTTGAATGATGGCATAGAAATGTATTCTCTAGCTATGCAGACAGTTCAGCAGATTGAAAATTAAATGGTAGCTTTTAACTGAAGTGGTTGGTTGTACCTCCAATATTTCCATAATATGGCATGACCAGTGGGTTTAGATATTGTATGTTACGATTCTTTAGCACAATTCTGATGGATGTGTATGTGAGATGTTTAGTTTTTATTTTGAAAGCTATACTTGGTATTTTTAGCTCTAAAAGTAGCTGCTCAGAGATAATATTGGGATTAAGCCTACTAACAGATATAAATAATATTATACCTCAAACTATTTTGATTTCTTATTTTAACACAAGATTGCATATCATTTGTTCCTATTATGCTAACATATGTTATTTCAGCGGGGAAACTTGGGGTATTTGTAGGCAAGCTACCACTGGTAGGTACTTCTTTTAACAGTGCACATATAAACTGAAACTGTCAGGTTTCCATTGATTGTTCATCGTGGTGGGTTTCAGTTGTATGCTTGGGTCAACAGCACTTTGCAAGGAAGCTTGATTGTGTTTACAAAGAGATAGAGAAACAGAGCTAGATTACATGTTTTTGAATTTTTTTTTGAACAAATTCTTCAGTGTCTGGATTGAGGGGTTGAACTGCAGCAACCTGATGTACACGAGAAGTGTGAGGTAACTGAGGGCTCTCAACCATTGCCTTTAGATCAAGAAGCATGTGATAGAATTTACACTGTTGGTCTTCTATTGAAAAAATATGCTGTCTAATATTTTCTCTTAATTGTTTCATTCGGATTTGTTACAGGGTAGCAAATGAGCTATCAATCTCTGGAGATGTCTGTTTGGATAGAGGCATCATTAGTTAACTTCATTGAATGATGAGGGTTTAGGAGACTAGTAAATTGACAGAAGATGATGGATGGTCAGAGTTGTGAAAAAGTTCAGCATCTGTTGGGGTATTTCGAAAATTTAGCTCACATTGACTAGAAAGAAACTGTAAATTTGAACTTCCATAGCTCTTTTACAAGAGCATCTCCAATTATTTTTTAATACACTTAGAAAAAATTTTTCAAAGTGTATTAAAAAAAACTTTATAAGGGAACTCCCACCACAAAAAATTCTGCATATTCCTTCACAGAATTCAGTTATGGCTTTATCGTTTTAAGACATGCACTGCATGCAACAGCCTACTTAGCTGGCATGTTGAAGAGGCAAAAAGGCCTTTGAATACAAGCAAACAGAATATAACAAGTAGGTGGGCCGTGATTGACACAGTAGTGAAGAATCAGTACATATAGTGTGACAAGATAACAGTTCAGACATAGGTATAAATTACTACAAAGCAAGAACTAAGTCGTAGACATCTTACACTTAGGCCAACTGGCAGTTGTGAGGCGCCTCCGTAGCCAGGTGGGAAGGAGCAACAGTGCGTAGCACACGCTTCTTGATTAGACCGGGGTTCGAGCCCGTCACCACCAAATACGGAAAGGTCAGGGAATGACCACCGCATATTCCCGGAGCAATATGGCCTTAGTTGCTAATGCTCCTAAAAACCAAACAACAACAAACTGGCAGTTGTGACTGACAACAGTTAGTTTTTGAATTCTTTCAGTGGAACCAACTGCAAATTTAAATGGGAAGTAATCAGAAACTACTAAGACCTACCAACAAAGTGTGTATTGTTAATGGTTTAGACTTAAATGGATGTTAACTGAACTGTTGAAACCTGTGACAGAGAAGGCATGTGGTAATTATAAATTATCAGGGGACGAGAAACCTGTAGGCACAAACTAATTTGCGGTTAAGTCACTGGAGTGGGTAGGCAGGCTAGGGCAGATCATGAGAATGCAGAGAAAGGTAGTAAAGAATTCTTTGCTTAAGGTAATTAAGAAAGGGATGAATTATTAATGATCCTGTTTGGATTGTCGAAAGGCAAATATTTTAAATCAAAATTTATATGCGAAGAAGATTTTATGAATGGGGATACCAAAATTATATATGATGCTGAATTGAGAGCTAAATGATTTTGATAACTGATGAAAGTGGTAGAGAAATTGATGCTAAAAGGAAATAAGGACTCTTGTGGTAGCATCTGTGGTTTTGGAAGAAATACCTAAGATTAGAGATGCAAAGGAGGATTAAAGAGAAGTATTTACAAACCTGTAAGCTTTACTTCTTTTCCAAGAAAATAATGGAGTCAGTGGTGAAAGAAGCATTGCAAAATCATCTTGACAGGTATGCAGTTATAAAGGAACAGAATGGGGAAATCATGTCTGACCAATCTGATTGGTAACAAAGGTTGCAAACATTTTGACATACACTTCATTAAGGCTTTTGACACTGTTCAACATGAAATACAAATTACACTGAATAAAGGGATAGTTTAGTAGCAGAAGACAGGGTGGTTAAAAATGGGCACTATCTTTCTTGAACTGATGTTATTAGTTGAGCTCCTCGGGGTTCGGTACTGTGCTCCCTTACTGTTTCCAATGTTTATTGATCATTTCGAGCGGACAGGAGGGTGTATATCTGGTGGAAACTGCACGAAGCTATGCACCCATCATGTCAACAAGGAACTGTTCAGGCAGGTGGATAATGGGTTGGGGCATGTTCAACTGGCAGATGTTGGGACCTCTGGTACATCTATGCACATCTCTGAACGGTTCAGGTTACATGTCCATCCCTGCAGACCATCTGCATCCCTTCATGGTTATCGTGCACCCACAGGGCAATGGACTCTTAAAGCAGGACAATGTGCCTCCCCATAGAGCTGTGGTGACTAGAACAATCGAAGAGCAAACTACATATTGCCACCATGGAATTGCCTCCTTGTTTGACCTGTACCCTGTGGAGCATCTTTGGGATGCTGTGGAAAGGTCCTTTTGAGCTTTGGATCATCCCCCCTCCCCCCCAGGAATGCGATGGAATTATGGACAGCAGTGCAGGAAGGATGGATGGAAATACCCGTGGAACGCCTGAACTAGTGGACTCAATGCCTCACCGTGACTGCCCTTATCTGGGCAAAAGGTGGGCCTACCCGTTAGTAGGTAGGTATCCCATGATTTCTGTCCGCTCAATATATCACTTACAAAATGCATCAGCTGTCCTAGCAGCCTGCCTGCATTGCTCAGAGAAATTCATGAATTGACATGAGTGTGGTAATACCAAATTGGTATGTTATTCTGGGAGGAGTACTGCTAGCCGTATACAGTACCTTGCATCTACCAGTGTTAAACCTGAGCTGCCACTTCCATCTTGTTGCTATAATATTGCCTCTTCCTATCATTCACCACCCTGCTATCACGGTTGCAAACTTAGATAATATGCTTGACGTACTTTCAATAACTGGAAACGGGACTCATCGGACCAGGAGACAGGGATAGTGCAATTTCTGCACCAACTCAGTGATAGAGTGACCCATTCATTGGGCACCCACTATCATCCCTCTTTCAAAGTCTGTTAACTCACAACATTTATACATACTGACATCGAATTACCGTCTATGTGAATGCATTGTACTTATATAGCTCCCAAATGGTTTGTACACTAGCAAGAAGGGCAACAGCATTGCGTTGCCCAGGAACCAGGTATCCCATGAATTCTGTCCTTTCAGTGTACAATAATTTTGCAAGGCTTGCAACACATCTTGAGTACTGCATACAGGTCTGGAAGCCTAATTTTAAGAAGGATGTGGATCTAATAAATGGGTGTAGCAAATAACAAGAAGATTAGTCAAGGACACAGAGTATCTCTTACCATGAAAGGCTTGAGTTTTGCAGCACTTGGAGAGAAGGCACCTGCACAAAGACATGATTGAAGTATTTAAGGCTTTAAATGAATTGAATAAACTAAATGCTGATGGATTTATATTAAAAATGGATGGAGGGTTGACTGTAGGATAAAAGTAAAAAAATTCATGCCGAGGGATATGGACCATAATCTGCCACACTGGTCCAGTGCGGATTGACAGATCGACCTTATTTAGCAGTCAGGGGCTTGAATCTCGGTCTACTCAAAGAGTGTGTGCTCCTGACCACTCAGCTACGTAGACCTGGCTGTAGGATAGATGTGCAATAATTTGCATTTAGCCAGAGTGGTTGTTGGAACAAAATTCCATCTGGTGTTGGGGGTTGAATAACTTTAAAGGAAGAATTAGAAACTACTTCTAATTAGATAAATTAGAGGTTTTTTTTTTATCTGGTGCTGTATATGCTTGCTCCTACTAGTACTAATATACTGTACAATATAAATTTGTTTTAATATATATATGTAAATAGTGTATGCAATACCTAAAAATGAAACTGTTTAGTTTAGCTGGAATCAACAATGTATGTGTATTCATTTTATATCTGTTAAATTTTACCTTCCATTGCTAGTGTGGCATCTGACAGCCACCACATTTATTTTTCTGTTATTATTTTTTTTTAAATTTGTAAATGAAATTAACTCCTCCCGTGTACTTTTGCTCACCAATATCCTCTAACTAGTCATAGAGTATTTTCTGTGTTCATTTCGACGTACTATGAACCACAGGACATTAATTTTTTGTGTAGCATTTAACAGATGTCAAGTGAGTAAAAGTGTATCTTTCTTCTGGGCAGTTCTCATTCCCGCATAGCATCTGTGAGATGCCATTGATATGTATCTAATATCTTGCCATAGAGCTTTGATTTTGCCAGCATAACGCAAACAGCTTATAAAAATATGGACTTTCACATTGCATCTGCCAAATACCATAGAAGCTTCTGGGGTTTAAGTCCAGAAGATCAGTGACCATAAATTCTACAAAAAAAAAAAAAAAAAAAAAAGATAACTTTCTTTATTGTTATTGGTTTCTCTCATTTATTTTCAAATTAATCAAATCATTTTCATTTTGGTAAAAAAGCTAAAAATAATTTCACAGTTAATTAAAATTAACAGTATCAGCCACACTTCTGGGATACGGGTTGGAAAAATTATATCAGCCTTCAATAAGTTGTAAGGTATTTATTAGGGTACAGATATCCTACTGTCTATACGCTGAATTATGACTAAGCCTAATACCATGTTGGGCCACTGTTTGCACGGATAACAGCTGCTATTTGCCTAGGTCAGAATGTGTCTGAATACATTGGTAGGAATATGCAGCTATGCTACCTGCAAGGTGTTCTGCAGTGTCAGAATATGAAGTATTTATATGACAGCTGCATGTCCATATGTCTCACTTCCTGTTCCTAAACATTCCACAGGTGTTCAATTGGATTGAGGTTAGGCAAATTTTGAGGCCAATCAAGATGGGTGATATCTTCTTTGTGTTTGTCAAATCACCTGTGAACAGGTCAGGCCTGATGACATCATCTTGAAAGATTCCATTTCTGTTCAGGAAAAAATGCAGAACAACAGGGTCCTAAGAGCTGGCAGTAGACCTTGTCAGTGTTGTAGTTCTTGCCAGTAAAACATACCTCATATTAAGCAATCACTACCACCTGCCTGGATAGTGGGCATCATGCATGACAAGTCTGTGGACCTTGCTTGTCCCACATATGAAGGTATTGGGCAGCATTTTGCACCAGGTATTTGGACTTATCCGACCAGCACATTTGTTTCCAGTCCTCCAGTGTACAACAGCATGTTGTTGACACAACATTCACTGTTGACAATGATCAGTGGTGTGGAGAAGATGTCTCTTGGGTTGCCTGCTGTGGAACCCCATGCATCTGTGAGTGTGCAGCACATTGTCATTTGGGATATTGTATCACACAGTGACCTGCCATTGAGCCTGTGCAACATGCTGCACCCTTTACTCACCACAAATGCATAATCCTTTACAGTTCTGTCGACAGGAAGTGGTTTGATCTGTTTTACACCATTCTTTGTACACATTAACCATAGTGGGCTGTGAGCAACCATCAACATGCTGTTTCCAGTATGGAAGCACAAAAAAAAAAACAAGCTCCCACAGTCTTTTTGAAACTGATATTTTTACATCCCATAACTGCTACTTTGATCTTCAAGACTAGATACAAATTGCCACTGCTCTAATGTAGGAAGTTGTTCAGCTTTTTACACTGCACGCTATTTGGCATAGTCATAATTCAGTGAACACTGAGTGTAGACGCACACAGTACATGGGAAATGAGGACCCATATGGAAAAGATATAAATTTAATTCTTGTACAAGTGTTTTTTTTTTTTTTTTTTAAATGCTGCAACTTCAGGTATCCCCATAAGAAAAAGTGGAAAGCCATCAAGGTATTTGCAGTGCCTTATCTATGTAAGAAGTGTTTTTATAACTTTAAGAAAATACTGCATATATGTCTAGACTTCATAAACCCTGTATAACTGGTTCCCGCTTTAACAATAAGATAACTTTTTGTCACTACTGAATTCATTAAAAACAAAACTTGTCTTTCAGAAAGTATGCAGCCACTGATATCAAAGCAACATTTTATTGAAGGCTGCTCAGCAAGGACTTGTTTTTTTTTCCCCAAGTGCAGAAAGTGAATTGACTGGTATCATGCTGCTTCATAATTTTCTTTTAAAACATGCTCTGGAATAGCACATGTTGACAGATTAATAACTATTGTATATAATAATCACTGTATATACATAATTTCCCTTGGCCACTATAAAAAGCATCAACTGTGTATAACCTTTACATATTTATTACTTAATTATACAAATGCAAGAATATAGACTCATAATTTTGTTTTGCTTGAGAGCACATTTTAGTTAGTGCATAAAAGAAAGTTTAATAGCAGAAGAAATCCATGTTGATGTGGTATACGTAGGGTATGTCTGTGTGGAAGGGGGCAAAGAAGCATCATATTAAACAAACAAGAATTAACATTGCATAATATAGTAAATCAATCCAGGAAATAGTGCAGGCTACAGACATTTCAAACGACTGAATGCAAAACATTGCAACAAAGGAATTCATTTATCAAAGGTTTCTGGAATATATGGGTCATGTGGCTTGGCTGAAACTTCCTCAGAATTGTCTTGTTATAGATTTGAAAATTTTTTTTTGTAAGATTTGTAACCATGGGCATAATGTGGATTCACCACTATGTCTGAGTCAAAGCAGCAGTTGTTAGAGGCTATAAAGTTGAAATTCTGGGATTCCAAAGGAATAATAATGGACTGTGTTTTAGCATGTGTATATAATATTATGATACCACAAAGTGTCATAACTTAATGTGTGTTTGTTTATTGTAGATCCATGAATACAGCAAGAGGTATATTCATGGGGGGGGGGGGGATGAACATCAGAGCTGTGTGCTGGAGAAGGTGATCCAATCCTTTATAAAATTTCATTTGCAAGGCAAAAAAGCAAAACAAATCCATGAGAGATGAAATTTTTGTAAAGGAAGGATTGCACACCATATGAGACTGAAAAATTGGAAAAGATAGTTCAGGTGTTGTAGCTAAAGTGGAATGGGTAGTCCTCTAAGACACACACGCTGAGACAGATAAACTTCTATAACAAATGAAGTGAACATTAGCCATCAGTCAGTTTGCACCAAAACACACAAGTTCCTGAATTGTTGACACTTTCTCAAAAGTTCCACAGGAAAGATTCTTGTTTCTGCATAATTGCTATAACTTTGTAGAGAACTTAATTTTTTGACTGAATTGTGGCAATGGATACATCACGCAACTGGGTCATCACTGGGTGCACCTGGCAACAGACACATTCATCTTCACCAGCCCCCATAAAAGCCAAGGTCCAATTAAATGCCAACAAGGTCAAGTTGTGAGTCTTCTGGGATTCTAAAGGTAACACATCCTTACAGACTGCCTCCCAAAAGGCAATAGCATCACTGGGGAATACTACAGAAACCTTTTGGAAATGCTAAGAGCGGCTATCAAGTTGAAGAGATGTGGGAAATTATCCTAAGGCATATGGTTTTGAAAATCTGCAGCGCTGACCTTTCACGCTAGACTGATGAGGGGGGGGGGGGTAATTAACGAAGTGGAAGTCTGGGTTTCTGCCCAAAGTGAGTTTTTTTGTCAAGAGGTCTGAAAAAGCTTATCCACATATGGGAAAAAATGTGTAGCTACAGAGAGAAGAATGAAATTGCTAACTCAAATATTTCTGGAGGAGGTTGTTAAAATTAAAGTATCCCTATGTAGAGGGCTCTGGAGTGAGTTCTGATGCTCGTACTGAAGAGAAATTTGGACAACAGGTACAATAAAGAATGCACTCGGCATTTATTGGGGAAAAAAATTGGTAACAAAATTTGTCACTGTATGGAGAGTTATCTTAGTTACGATAATGCAAATGTTATTTGCATAATCGTAAGTTATTGCCAAAGCTCCACTACTCAGCTCTACTGTACTGTATAAAAGCAAAGCAGTCTCTTCAAAATCTTACTCATAAGGTAGGTAGATGTTTGCCTGCACTACAGCAGCATTGCAGGAAAAGGTGCTATTAGTGAAGCTGTACTATCAAAACAGCAACAATGCAGCTGTGGCTATCAGAGAATGGAGGCATCAGAAGCACATAAGGCGTGGACCTATGACTGTTTGCAGAATGATTGCGAAATTTGAAATGACAGGACATCTTGGTGTTCAACCAGGTAGAGGTCGAAACCGAGTGGACTCCTCTCGTGTTGAAGATGTGGATGGCTGTCGTGGATCTCCATGTAGGGCAAGTGTGCCAGCTGTTTCTCGTCAAGTGGACATGCCATATTCCACTGTAAGGCTAGTAATGCATAAGGTGTTGCAGTACTATCCTTACAAGATGCACATGCTACAGCAACTAAAGCATGGTGATGCAGATGTTCATTTCACATACGCACTTCGATTCCTGGCACCGATGACAGGCCACGGAACATCCTTTGGAGTGATGAAGTCTGCTTAAATGGAGAAGTGAATGAATACGCATAACTGTCGCATTTAGGCAACGGAAAATCCCCAAGTTTTCCAAGAGGTCCCATTGCATTCTCGAAAAGTGACAGTGTGGTGGGGATTTATGGCCACATTCATGATTGGGCCATATTTTTTTGAACAGGTAACACCGACTGGACCCTGCACCTGTTCCGTCACTGGACAGCAATATTAAAATTCGCAATACCAGAGATGCAACAACGTGGGTGCCTTCAGGATACCATATTTATGCAAGAAGGTGCGCCACTCCACATCCACCGTTGTGTCCAAAGATTGCCAAGGCAACACTTTACTGACGTATGGGTCATCAGCCGTTGTTCCCAGACATCTGGGCCACCCTGATTACTGGACCTCACCTCATGCAACTTCTGGTTGTGGGGTTTTTTGAAGAACCAGGTGTATCGGGAGCTGATCGGGCTAGCCAGGTGGGTAAAGTGCCTACCTGGCAACCCAAAGGTCGCGGGTTCGAATCCCGCCTCGGGCTTGGATCAAAGTACTGCAAAAACCTTGGGAGGTGCATTATGGCCACAGAAACCGATGCGCTAACAACTACCAAAAAAAAAAAAAAAAAAAAAAGTGTACCGCGAAGGATGCAAACTCTCAGATCTGAAGGACAGCATTAGACATCATGTGCTGGCTATTCCCAGTTGACATGTTATGCTCTGCTATAGAAAATGCTGTTCTTTGAATGGAAACTGTTGTTGACCAAACCAGAGGACATATTGAACGGTTGTAGCACTGTTCAAGTGATTTGTATTGCCACAGTGCCAAAATTTGTAACAATTTTTTTTTTTTTTACAATAAATGGTGAGCACATTCTTTATTGTACCTATTGTCCAAATTTCTCTTCCGTACAAGCCTTAGAACTCACTCCAGAGCTCTCTTACATAGAGATCTGACTCCCCTCGTAATACACAACCACTGGTGCAGTCAAAAAACTTTTCAGTATTATCTTGTAAAATTCATTGCACCAGAGGGCAGTATTGGATGATGTTAATGAAAGGTAACACTAAGTAAGATAATTGTGAACAGAACTGCTCAGTTAGTCAAAGAAATTTGTAGTTTAATGTACTTTTTCAAGTCAAAGAGGGATGGAAGTAATGAATGAATGGAGTAAAGACAGTTTGAAACTAAAGGAAAGTACAGCAGATCACTTGGATAAATGAGGTGTGGAAAGTGATAAGTAATTTTCTGCAAAAAAAAAAAAAAAGCCAGACATTACTGAGAATAGAGTGATGAAATTTTTAGATATGTACAGCTCCTTAATATAGTTTTGTATGTGTTCTCATCTCCCCCTTCATATATATATACTAATATGAATTCCTCCTAGAACACTGCATGGGCTTTGTTACTTCAAGCCTCCATTAAGCAAAGTGGTAGTTAAAGAGTAACAATACAACGTATCCAGTGGCAAAATTTTTAATAATTAAGAACGGAGCTTTCGGGGTAAACGAACCCCTTCTTCAGCAAAGACATATACAAAACATAGGCAGTTCCCGCTTTAAGAGTTTTTTTACCCCCCCCCCCCCAAAGTATCAACAAAATCGAAAATATGAACATTCATATATATATCACATTTCAAACCATGCGCATAGCTATACAATACAGTATATCCCCCTTTACGATATTAATCTGTTCCAGAGACACCATCCTATCGTAATGTGAACCCAATAACACATTGTTTTTTGGTAATTTGTTCCATGACTTTGGAAGTTGAAATTTTTGCTATATAACTCTAAAAGGTCGTTTTTATAGTGTAAATTGCATTAGTTACCAATTCAAATCATTAAAACACACTACACTACACTTTCATCATTATCGGTTATTAAGAACCAATTTTAAATGGCTGTGATATTTTTCTAAAGCACATTTCTGGAGTTCACTACCATAAAAAAAAATTATTGGGCTTTTCTGTTAGTGCAATCAAGTATAAACGGGTTGTAAACCCGATCTTGCATTTGCTATAATACTGATAGCTGGAATTCTGTGAGTTTTCACGTTATTATGGTGAAATGTGTTTCCCCTTTACCGAAATCTTCAATTGTATAAAAAACAAATTTTCAGAATCATTTTTTTTAAGCTTTGTAAACTTGTTACTCCGTGTAAATTGTGTTAGTTGCAATTTGTGCGTTCCATTAAAAAATGCTTATGCATGCTATTGAAATTTATAAAGAAAAGAGATGATTATCTTGGAAACAAACGCCTCTTGAAGAAGACTACTCCGTGCAACAAACCAACAATGAGTGATCAATGGGTGTGCATTTAGTCAATGATAATGGTGATTGTTTTGTTTGTTATTTGGTTTTTAGGAGCATTAGCAACTAAGGCTCCGGGGATATGCGGTGTTCATTTCCTGACCTTTCCACATCCTCCGTATTTGGTGGTGACGGGCTTGAACCCTGGAATAGTCGAGAAGCGTGTGCCTATGCACTGCTGCTCCTGCCCACCTGGCTACGGAGGCACCATAATGGTGAAGAATAAACGTTCTTTAACATATTTGTAAGTCATAAATAATTCCTTTGTTATTATAATTTGCTTGATTTTACAGGCTACGTTTTCATTTCTTTGGATAAATCAATTAGCATTCGCATTTAGCATTAGTAGAGGCATTTGATGCAAGAAAGCAAGCTTATGCAGCATCAGCCAAAAAAAACAAAAAACAAAACCACTTCCACTTCACTCCTCTGTTCATTCAAAAAACCTGTCCAGCTGAGCCTTAAACTTATTTAGGCTATCAACTTCCACGACAAGGGATGGAAGTCTGTTCCACCAACCAACCACTCGCTGGCTAAAGGCAAATTTCCGCACGTCTATCCTACATCTGTCTTTCCTCAATTTGAATTTATGCCCTCTCAGGTGATTATTCTGAGCTAGAGGAAGAATCCCATCAGCATTGAGCATGCTCAAACAATTCAATGCTTTATACACCTCTATCAGATCACCTCGCTGGTGCCTAGTCTCCAGACACTGTAATTTGCAAAACTTAAGCCTTTCTTCGTAAGAGCACCCCTTTGTTCCATTCACTAATCTTGCAGCAATTTGCCTCCAATGTCACACTGCTCCAATTTGTGCAACAGTATCAAAAGCCTTTCTAAGATCCAAAGTTATGTTGCCCTTCTCTGTACTCGTTCCAGCAGCTCTACATCCTTCTTGAAATGAGGCCTCCAGACCTGTATACAGTACTCTAGGTGTGGCCTGACCATTGCCTTATACAAGGGAATAATCACCTCCTTATCCCTGCTAGAAAAATTCCTATATATCATTGACAATACACCATGACCTACTCTTGCAGCCCGTCTGCACTGCTCAGAGAACATCATATCTGCCTGCACAACCACTTGGTCCCTTTCATTCTCTACCACTGTCGGTGTACTACCACAGAGTTGATACGTTGCTCTGGGGTTGCTGTTTCCCATGTGTAGTACTTTACATTTGTCAATGTTAAACTTCATTTGCCACCTCTCAGCCCATCTGCTCAACCTTTCCAGATCCTGTTGCAGCAGCATAGTGTCAGTAGTGTCCTTGACAACCCTGCCTACCTTTGTATCGTCTGCAAACTTCGACATTAAGCTTGATATACCATCATCAATATCATTTATGAATACAGAAAACAATAATGGACCCAACACTGAGCCCTGAAGGACTCCACTAATAACATTAGTCCACGACGAGCAGTGTCCATTGATTACCACTCTCTGTCTTCTCCCCCTCAGCCACCCCTTTATCCACAGCAGCAATTTGCCTCCAATGTCACACTGCTCCAATTTGTGCAACAGTATCAAAAGCCTTTCTCAGATCCAAAGTTATTCCCTGCATCCAGTTCCTTTGTGACTGCATCATAGTATCCAATCAAATTGGTCAGGCAAGACTTCCCCTTAACAAAACCATGCTGTGTCTGAGCTATAACTGAAGTCTTGTCTAAATGATCCTGTAGTGCCTCCATTAATTTTCCTGGAACAGAAGTTAAACTCACAGGTCTATAATTGCTTGTGTCAGCCTTTGATCCTCCTTTGTGAATTGGGGTCACATTTGCACATCTCCAGTCTGTGGGTACCTCCCCTGAGTCCAAGGAAGCTCTCATAATTATGGCTCAGGGTTTGCTTACTTCCTCTGCTGCCTCCTTTAATATAACTGGATAGATCCCATCCACCCCAGGTACCTTTCTTGTGTTTATCTTCAACAATTTCTCCTCCACTTTACTCTCAGTTATTATAAGATTCTCTAGCTTACTGCTAGAGTTGAATACACCTCTGGCTTTCCCCTCGCTAAATAACTCCTCATGTGTGAATGTCGATGCAAAATATTCATTTAGTTTGTTAGCTACCTGAGCAGGATCATCAGCAGTTGACCCATCGATATCAAGTGGACCAATCTGATTCATCCCCTTCCTTCTAGAGTTTACATAAGTAAAGAACTCTTTGCTGTTTTTCTTTGCACCCCTTGCCAAAGATTTCTCGTAATCTGCCTTCGCCTGCCTAACCTCCTTTGTAACTTGGTTACAGATCAACTTGTATCTATCATAGGCTTCTGTGTCATGTGTTAATTTGTATGTATCCCATGCATTTTTCTTCTCTGCCATATGCCTCATCAGTTCATCTGACATCCATTTAGGCCTAAACCTTGAAAAATATTCTTAGTTGGTATGTAAAGCCTAGTAGCTTCCAAGATAAGTTCTTTGAATGCTTCCCATTTTGCATTTGCTGTTGGTAACATCATCAGTTGGTCCCACTGTATAGAATTTAAATACTGTCTCAGTCCATCATAGTCGCCTTTATGAAAGCAATAACCCTTCCCTTTACCCCTAATGGTAGTTACCTCTTTGAGTAAATCCCATTTCAGCACACTGTGATCACTGTCACCTAGTGGTTCATTTATCTGCAGATTCTTAATGCATGAGGAATCACTGCTGATAATCAAATCAAGAGTATTCCTCCCTCTGGTTGCCTCCTGGACATGCTGATGTAGAAAACAATCATCCAATAAATCCACAAAAGCCTTGCTAGTGTGTGAGTGACCAGCCCCCAAATTCCAGTCAATATCTGGGAAATTAAAATCTCCCATTATAAGACTCTCTGATTTATTGGCCCACTCTATTTCCCTGTACAGTTAGTTTCTTATTATACTCATCAGAGTCATTAGGCCTATAGCGCACTCCTACTCTCAATTTTGATCTCCCAATGCTTATGTCACACCAAACTGACTCGACACTGCACTGTCCAGCGATGTCCACTGGCTTCACTTCCTTGGATTTTATGTATTTCTTAACTAATAGCATAACCCCTCCTCCCTTCCTATCCTTTCTGTAGACGTACTCCCCAAATTGTAGTTCTGCATCCCTTATATCTGTGTGACACCAAGTCTCTGATATCCCAACAATATCTGCCTTTGATGTTTTGAGTAATACCTCAAATTCATCCAATTTATTTACTAAACTCCTAGCATTGGTGTACACCCAAGTATACATGAACCTATTTCTATTCTTAGCTACCCTAACACAACCCATGTGTTTACTTTACCACAATGACTCCCAGAAGTCCCTGAAATATCCTAAATCTTGTTTTTCAGGCTTCTGCTCATTCCAATAGAAGCAGTGTAAGAATCTCTTTCACCTCTGCTAGTGGCTACTGTTAATCCATTCGTCTTTGTATCCCCCAAGCTAGCAGTTTTCCGACCCGCCTAACACCACTGCCTCGATAGCATCAGCAAATATTCTTGCACCCTTTCTATTTAAGTGTATCCCATCCCTGTAGAAGCAATCTCTCCTGTTAACAAGTACAGTCCAGGCTGAAAAAAATTCTACCCCTTGAGTTTTGCACAATCTTTCCAGGGCCGAATTGATCGACAAGGCTCTCATCATATACTGCCTCCTATCGTGTCTGGGCATAATTGCAGACACTTTCAAATTCAACCCTATTTCACGGCTTTTTTTCAACAGTGACCTGTACTTGTTAAGCAATTCTGCCGGTCTCCTACTCTTGATATCGTTAGTGCCAACATGCACAACTATATCACCTTTTGTGCCCTTAAAAGATGATATCTGCTCTACAACGTCATCAAACCTTTGCCCCTGGCAGACATACCCTGGTCCTGTTCCACCTATCAATCAATCAATCAATCAAAAAATAAATCAATCATTGTTTAAACATACTAATTAGCTAACTAATTACATTGCTGAGAATGTAACCCCTACTTTGTCTATGGGGGAAACAGACATAATGTAGGGGTTACACCGGCTTTACGAACGTGCGGTAGGAATGAATTAACTTGTAATACCGGCAACTACCTGTATAGACGTTACATGTCTTTTATTGAAGAAGGGGCTCATTTACCCTGAAAGCTCCATACTTAGTTATTAAAAATTTTGTCATTCTTTAATCATGGAATCCAGTACCTTTGCCTTCAAAGTGGTAGTGTTGCAGGTACTACCACTTACATCGGTTTACATCTGGATGACTATCCCAGTATATTAGTCATTCGCATTGCTGGAGTTTTCAATTTTATCTGATTAACCTCAGACAATTAAAATAACAGAAGTTATTTCAATCATCTGTATCTTACATTACCTCTCAAATAAATTTAAATAATTGGAGGTTGAAGGACAAAATTAACAAAAAATTTTTTTATAAATAAACCACAACAATAAATAAAAAAATTTATTATATAGGTTACATATGTTAATGACTATATGCTCTACATTTATTCACATATTACAAAACAATTTAGTGCCTCTCTAGCAATAATGTTAACAGCTCGTTCAGATTATTTGTAACTTTCCGTGGATCGTCCACTAACCCTGCAGACACCATTGCATTATCAAACAACTAGAAAGGAGGAAAAAGAAAAATTAGTGGATAAAACAAGTATCTGCATTTTTTTTTTAAGGTTATTACAGGCATAATGTTTAAGTTTCATGCAGCAACAAATATTTTAAAATTAAAATAAAAGTGCAATAAATCATTATTAACCCTGCAGTGGGCACAGTGTTGTATGCTATTCATGTAATCTGCCAACTTTAAATATGTCAGTATGATAACTGTATGTGTATATATATATATAAAATGTAATTTTAAAATAAAAGTTCAGTGGATGAAAAATTAATAAGTCAGGTATGACAGATGCAAAAGTATATATTAGATAAAGTATGCATAGATGGAAGTGAAAATTACATAAAGTGCCAGTGACTAGAAGGGTAAGGATAGTGGAAAAAGAAGTAGAGCAGGTATGTAACACGCGAAAGAATGTTAATATCCTAAAAGTTATGATGAATTAAGAAAATTATGGGCTGAATTACAAAGCCAATAGGAGTTAAGTGAACTGTAAAGTAAAATAATTAATAATAAGGTAAAATAGAACAAATAAAATAAAAAATGGTAGAGCTGTCATCAGATATGGGAGGGGGGGATATATTTAGAAAGAGGTCAAATACAGGCAAGGCAGATATACATGGTCAGGTATTTCACCTGATCATGTATCAGGAACTGTGTTTCTATACTTGTCCATAGTAGTAGGTAAAAGGTCAAAAAGCAAAAAAAAAAAAATGAAATTAGCACATTCTTATACAGTATGCTTCCTTGCACCATGTAGCTGATAATAATAATTTTTAGGATATTAACATTCTTTCACCTATTATATATCTACTATACTTCTTTTTCCACTATCCTTACCCTTCTCGTCACTGGCACTTTAATGTAATTTTCACATCCATCTATTCATATTTTATCTCAGTATTTCTCAACCTGTGGGCCGTGGAAAATGCAGATAAAAAAAATTGGTAAAACTGTAGAACAGGATGCCACTCCAGAATGCTTTAAATAGTATCATAGCCTAACCTTTTTTTCACTGTAGTGCTAATCATGGTTGAATCTGTCCCAAATTGGTGGCATAACTAACCTAATCTTTTTTCACTGGAGTGGTACCCTGTTTTTAATTTGGCCAAAAAATTTATAAATCCAAGTTTTATAATAAAAATTAATTGTATTTTTGCTTTTTATATAATTGTGTTAATTTTTTACATCTTTCCTTTTAAATTTCATGTAGTTTAAAAATATAAGGGCATTATTAAACAAAAAAAAAAAAAAAAAAAACTGCATCATCTTAATTCATTTCATTCAAATGAATGAATGAAATGTATTGTGTCAGATAACGCTTCTATTGCATCAGACAGTAATTTCAAGGTTTCTATAAATACAGTGTTAGAAGGGTATATATGCCATTAGTATCCTGTTTTGTGGAGGTGTAAGCATGGCTCCATATGTTCACTTGACACCAAGAAAAAAAAAGTGGAGCTGTTGCTCTGTCACAGGAAGAGCTTTCTACGCTTGCTATCGCTGATAAAATAGGCTGCCACCAATCAACAGTATCCCGGGGTGCTGAAATTAAAGCGTCAAACTGGTGATGTGAAGAGAAGACCTGGATCAGGCCAGAAGAGAATGACTACTCCTTCCCAAGATCGATATTTAAAACTTCATAATTGCCATGATAGTGCTCCTGCTCTAAAACTGGACTTTGCGATGGCCTCTGGTGTTGAAACAAGTGCAGATCACTTTTGAAAGATGGCTTTCAGGATGTGGTCTGCATGCCTATCAGCCCAAGCCTTTGTTGACCCAACAAATGACTTGCTTGGGCTGAAATGCATGGTTCATGGATAAAAGAGCAAGGGGACACCACAATCTTTTCTGACGAATTGAAATTCAACCTGCATGGGTCGGATGGGAAGCGATATGTCAGAAGACGAAAATCTGAGGACTACCATCCTGACTGCATTACACCTGCTGTAAAGTTCCATGCCGGTCAGATGGTCTGGAGATGCATAACAAGCAAAGGGAGGGGCAAATTAAATTTATTAATGGAATGATAATTGCAGAAACCTACACTGCTATTTTGGAGGAGTGTCTGAAAGCCGTTATTAGGGATCACCATACAGACGTACAAAACTGCATTTTTTAACAGGGCCAAGTTTTTTTTTTTTCTCTCTCCTGTGGAACCATGTGCTGAGAACCGTGAGCCTGCTGATATTTAAGGATAATACGATAAGCCTCACTATTGAAAAAGGAGGTGGATGCCTCTGAAAGCTACGGTATTTTAGCGCTTTTATCGTCAATAATTCTTTGCAATTTAAATTCATAGTATATTGTACAGTCAGTTTTTATTTTATTTTCAACATTATTTTAATAAACATAATACTATTTATAACATCGGTTGCTGTATTGTGTAATTATTATGAATATAAAGTTTTAATGATTAGTTTGTGTTCTTGTCTCACAAGGCTTAAAACATACTTACACCAATGTTTTTCTCCCTTAAGGTGCAGTCATACCTCAGAAATGCTGGCATTACAGTGTTGGACTGGCCTGGCAACACTGTAGATTTGAATCCTATTGAAAATTGCTGGTACATAATGTCATCTAAAATTGCTCAGACGTCAACAAGTAAGATTCGGCTGCAGGAGAGCATTGTAAAGGTGTGTTACCATGAAATTAGGCAACCGTATATCCAGAAGTTGATTAGCTCGATGAGGACTTATTTTGCTGATTTACAGTACATAATACTATTACGTTAACTTGTCATTTCAGTTTGTACACATAAATGAAATAAAATGTATGTTTGGTTGTCATGATTTCTCATATTTCCGTTAATTATGCATTTTACCCTTTGGGAAGATACTTATGGCAATTAGGTATATCAAGTAGAGTCTTTATTGGATTTCATTCACAGAAATATCCCATCTAACAAATGCATTTTGAACATTTCTGAAACCCACAATGCAGCATTTGCAAAATTCACAAGTGATAGTTTTTTTGTCTGCCACTGTAGAAATAACTTCCCTTTTGCAAATATATGAGCATTAGCAGAGGCATATGATGCAAGAAAGTAAGCTTATGCAGCATCAGCCAAAAAAAAAAAACCTTCCACTTCACCCCTCCGTTCATTCGAAATACCTGTCCAGCTGAGCCTTAAACTTATTTAGGCTATCAACTTCCACGACAAGGGATGGAAGTCTGTTCTACCAACCAACCAACCAACCACTCGCTGGCTAAAGGCAAATTTCCGCACATCTATCCTACATCTGTCTTTCCTCAATTTGAATTTATGCCCTCTTAGGTGATTATTCTGAGCAAGAGGAAGAATCCCATCAGAATTAAACATGCTCAAACCATTCAAGGCTTTATACACCTCGCCGGTGTCTAGTCTCCGATCACATCACATTGCTGGTGCCTAGTATAGTAGAGTGTAGTGTGCCACAAAATTTTAGCTTCTTTAAAAAGGTGTGCCACAGCAACAAAAATGTTGAGAAACACTGCTTTAATATATGCTTATATATATATATAATTAAGCACACTTTTTCTTTACTGCATGAAATGGGAAACAAAGGTTTTATTGAAACTCATATAAGATACAAGTTTGTTAGCATGTGATGCTTCAGAATTTTTACCGAATCCCATCTTAGAACAAATGCCGCTATGGGTGAAAGGGAGTCATTTAACAAAGAGGTAGTAGTTATTATTTATTCACTGAAGCATTTAAGATAATGGAAACTTTTTATACAGTATCAAATATTAACTAAATAACACAATGCTGCATTTTTGGAAATAAAGTCCAAATGTGTTGGAGCCCACAACATATGGTTATTTGTACATATACTGTATTTTCCGACTTATAAGATGCGGTTTTTTTCGTGAAGAAATACCCGGAAAATCACCCTGCGTCTTATATGGTCAATGTCAGATTAGGCCTAGCGACTACCGGCAAACATCTTCGATGACACAGTGCCGGTAAACTGAGTTCTGAAAACTTCCCTTTGAAATTTACACCAATTTTACTTAAGATTTATCTGTTGAAATATATAACAACTATCAGTGGTTACAATCTATGGCAACAATACATACCAGTAATCTTTTTTTCGTCGAAAATTTGTTGAAATCTGCATGATATGACTCTCACAGACGTAAGTAAAAACTTGTTTCATTTTCCCATGTGTTTGCTTCCTCTATAATATGATCTTGCGCTTTTATGGTATGGCGGGCTAATTAGACTGGATCGGGATTTTTCAATTCCAACCGTCTTTTACAAAGAGAAAGTGACACCCGTATTTGTCTTAGGGTGAGTAAGAATTTCTGTTACATTACTTCTGTCAGCTTTTTTCAGAAACAAACATTTCATTATTGGTTGAACATTTACCCAAGCGTATACCATACCATTATTTTGAGAAAAACATATTACCGTATTTAATTTTATTATTATTATTTTCTTTATCAATAAATTTTTATTTACATCAGTCAGTAAAAGATCGCTTCTTAGTTTCACCGTAAACAGTATCGAAGGATAATAGAAGGGTTATTATTTTTTCCAAAATATGAGGCCAAAACTAGGGTGCGTCTTATAAGCTGGAAAATATGGTAATTAGTATCTGGTAGCCATATGTTGTATCTTATTCATCTGTCGTTGTGGAAGTCAATAGTTTAAATAAATTCAAGGAGGAACTGGATGTATGAAATTGTGTTTTTTTTTTTTTTTTCCTGATGCTACATAAGCCATACCTTGCTTTCTTGCATCACGTCTTCATTTCATTACTATTACTTATCTGTACTTCAATGCCAAAAAAAGCACCAGTGTTAATGCTTCATACAGTACAAAAAGTTTCTATTATCTTAAATTATTTTTCTGTTTTAGTGCATAATATGGTTTCTAAAGGTAACCTGAACTCTAAAATTTTGAAAATAACCCCCACTTTTGATACATGACTTTCCCTTTCACCAAAAGCCCCATTTGGTCTGAAGACAGGATTCAGTTCAAATCCTGAAATGTCATTTACTAACGATCTAGTGTATATATTAAGCTTGTATCTGATATGAGTTTCAAGAAAACTTATTTTTCTTCCCACTTCATGTGGTAGAAAAGTGTTCTTAATTAGGAATTTTCATTACCTGCCCACCTGTATATAATTTTCCCACTGAATTTTGGTTTAAGTTCATCCTGTAGGTAATAAGGATTTTTTTTTTAATAACAAGTCTAATATTAGTAAAGATATTGTTCTTATTATCCAATTCATTTTCACAATAAGGAATCAAGTTTAAAAGTGCACAATTTTTTGAAGCATTGGAAGTGTTGCACACAATACAACAGCACCCTTAGTTGTCTTTTTTGCTTCACCTACTGCAGGGTTAATGCCAACAATATCATATACAACAAAACTGCTTTACCTGATTTGCTAATAACTCTGCCAATCTGGGATCACTTTCCATCAATGAACCAAGGCGTTTCATAATTGGATGACTATAAAAATAATGCATATATATTTGAAATTATGTGATTTTTTTCCCTCATATTAATATCAATCACCAAATAATTAAGAATATATTATATATATGGCCTTAGTTGCTAAAGCTCCTAAAAACCAAATAACAAACAATATTATATATAGTTCTGGACAAATTAATAGCAACACCTTGATTTTTCATGTTTTTAGCTCAAAAATATGTTTTCAAGAGTGTGCTATGTTTGAAAAGAAGTGTGCTTAGAATAACATTCTTCAAAAAATATATCGTTATTAGATTTATAAATAATAGCAACATGTTTTTCAAAACACATTCCTCAGTATTAGACAATTTAACCACACCCCTACCACCCTGTGTGTGCCCCATGTATTAAACCACATTCCATAAATTAATCTCTTCCACCTGCAGCAGCTTACAGCTCAATTCTGTTATAAGAGTTTGGATTTCCCATGGTGATTCCTGCAATTTTCTGAAATTTGTACTTTGGCTTTGGTAAAGTTAGGAAAATGGGGAAAATGATTGATATTACACCTAGAAAGGCTACTTAAATTAATGTTATGAAGTAATGTGGAAGAACAAACACTGAAATTGCCCAAATTCTCGATATACATAAATCAACAGTTGGGTGACAGTTAATGATAATGGCCGACCCTGGAGAAGCTTGCAGTGGCAGAGTTGGAAAATGTGGAAGAAAATGCATATCAACAGCAAGAGCTGTTGATATGCATTTTCTGTTTGTATATTAAAGACAAGTTTGCTTCCTCTGAAAGTGTTGCCAAACAATGGAAGGATGCAATTGGAATAAAAACTACAGGTAGAACTGTGAGAAGGTTGTTTGAAATGGGCATAAAATATCATTCTATGAAGAAACCAAATTATGTGTAGCATAGACCAAATTGCACCAACAATGATCCGAAGAAGACAGGCAAAAAGTTTAATCTGAATGGCAATAGTTTTTCGCAAAACTGGCAAATCTCTACATGCTTCCTGTACAACAAAGACTGTCAAGTTCCCAACTAGTGTAATGGTCTAGGAATGTTTTGCAGCAAGTGGTGTTGGAAGATTGCATTTTTTTGACAGCACTATGGATGCTATTGTGTATAAAGATGTTCTTTCTTCTCGAATGCTACCCTCGGCAAGAGAATTGTTTGACAACAGAGAATTCCATTTTCAGGATGACTCGCTCTGTGTCACAGAGCAAAGAGTATTAAACACTTTTTATGTTTAAAAAATGTTAACCTGGCTTGGTAATTCATCTGATTTAAACCTCACAGAAAATCTATGGATGCTATTAAAGAAGAAAGTTCATTAGAAAAATCCTCACTGAAAGACTGAGTTAATGGAGGCAGTAATTAGGGTATGGCATCACAAAATATGCAAAGTTACTAACGTTTGAGGAATATCCAGTATACTCACAACAGGTGTAATTTTTTACATGGTAGGCAATAAGTGCAGTAATAGCTAGTAGAGTGCTTCACATGCATATTACACTTCACAGGCAGTACATTCAAGTTTTTATAATCAATCGGCAACAAAATTCACAACAGAAATATTGCATTCCACATTGCAAATGTACATATATAGAGTTAGGAAAGAAAAATCTCAGAGAGCCTTCTACTCTTACTTGAGATCTACAAATTTCTCACTGATATATTCAAAATTGAATGGATCCACCTTCTCTAAAAGCTCTTGAACATTTTTAACCAAAGTTCCCAGTTCAGCCATAGAAGAGAGGCACATTGGCCATGCTCTGATCCAGCATTTCAATTAAGACCAAAGATGTACTTTTCATCAGACAGTGATCAGATGAGTTGTTTGACTTTGTTTGCTTTCCTCACACCACATTTTTATGCTTCTCAGTGTATGTAAGAATATTATTGCAGTCCAAAAATGACGTGACATCTGATGTTTGTGGAAGAAATGTGATGATGTTCATTACCGCTGTCATCACAGTCACCAAAGCAAAATAGTCTTTGATTTCTCAAGTTGTATCGTTATTAAAAGAATAATGAGGCCAGAAATATATTTGTATTTACTGTTTATACTGATTTTCATTTTAAAAACAATAACAGCTAAAAAGCACAGACCTACTCATGTAAAATAATATCTGTTATTTAGTTACTTGATGTTGGTAATATTCATTTTAGCCTGAATATAACATTCTGTAGTTCAAAATGCAAACTGTGTTGATGTGTTCTTCCATAATATTAATTTCTACAGTTTTCTCTTTAGGTTTTTGAATGCAAATATGTAGTGTAGAGTTTAAGTCACAACTTCTAAACAAAAGTTCAAAAATAAGCTCACAGGGCAGAGTGTAAGCCTAAAAAAAAAGCTTACACTCTAACCTGTGTGCACAGAGAATGATCAGTTAAGACAGAAACAAACAAATAGGAGAATATAAAAAATAATTTAAATGCCTTCACATTAAATTTAATTCCTTTAACTACGTTATGAAGACTAGTAATTTTTGTCCATATTACATAAAAATATCCTTTACCTGAGATTCACCTCTAGAGTTGGCTGAAGAAATTTATACCTTTGTTCTTCAGGCATAGTTTGAAAAGAGGTACGAATGAAGTGTCGTGCAGCAGCCATTTCTTCTACAGAAACTAAACAAGGGTGTGTGCTAAGACGCTTTGTTAACTGGAAGAACAAGAAAATAAGACTTAAGAATGATATTAATAAATACAGATTCACCTTGCTATGTCAATTCATTTAAAACAAATGTTTAAATTTTGATTGAGGGTGCTGTTGGAAGAAAAAAAATCAAACACACTGTTTGATTTTTTTTTATTATCACATCTGCAGTGGAACTGCATAGATTACGACCTAATAATCCCTTGATATTTCACCTATAGTAGATAGGAGCCTGTTTTTTATATACAAATATTTTTTAACAAAGGTGGTGCAAGAGTCTGCCAGTATCACTGAGGTCTTAAGTGTTCAGGGACTCTGCTAGTTGGGAGAGGCAGGGATAATACATATATGCAATCACCTGGTATGGGTCAAAGTAATGTTTGCACACACATTTAAGATTTCTTGTATGAGGCCTAAGAAGAGAAACAGCCTTCTGAAGGTGGAAGATATACTGATTGCAGTGATATTTAAAATGAATGACAATTAAAATTTCTGAAGAAAATACTACTATAAGCAACTATGTGGGATGTGTTGTAGTCACAATGAACATAAAAAGGCAGACACTATCTGCCTTTTTACAGTACATAACATTTACCGTTGCTTTATTTGTTGTCATTTGTTTACAATAAACAAATTGAACGATTATTTAAATTTTAATCATTAGCACCATCTTTTAGTCATTATAAAATTACAGGAGTAAATACGTTCAGTTGTTTGTGCTTAATGTTAATTGAAATGTCCTTCTCCAAAGTGCAACTACTAGGCATACCTCTCTAAAACTAAAATTTTAAAATAAAACACTTCTCACTCCCCAAGAGTGCAGGATTTTGAAAAGTTTACTGTGTGTATTACATTACCTATAGTATGTGTTTCAAATATTCTTCTGTGTTTATAATGTTTGTAGGCTGCAGTTTTCCATTTCCTTGATCAGGAATCAAGTTAAAAAAAAAATCATCATAAATAAATCAATAAAAATAATAAAATAATTTTTTTTTGTTTTTGATTTCATTCTGTGCTTTCCTTTCACAAAAGGAAACTTAAGTGAAAGCGATACACTTTGTACTTTAAAGGATAGATTAAAGGATGATTTGTAGAAGGCACCACACCATCCTATTTGTTTGTTTGCAGGGTTCACAGCACATTAACATTTTAGACAATACAGATCTAGAGTTTGATTCTCATTCATTTGAAATATGTGGTGTGGGCTGATAAAACCTGGAGTATGGAGTAATTCATGGGAAACCCTATACTATCTATCTGTCAAGAATATATTTCCAAACCAGTGAGCCTGCAAAAGATATCCCATGAAATATCAAGGTAATTTGATTTTAATTTTCTAGACATTTTTTAATGGGGCTTTATACATTCCTATTAATTCTGATTTTAGTTCATTGCATAATTAACAGAAAATAAAAACGTTTTAATTTCTTGATCATGCTAAGCCAAATGTATGCAATCACAAAAAGATTGAGAACATTTCATAACTTACATGGTATGTGTTTGAAAAATGTAAGATTTAAACTAATGCATTTAATACATACACCATTTAATACATACACTTAAAAATTGAAGTTATGTCTACCAGTGTATTTGAAATATTTATCACTGTTTTAAAATGATTATCAAGCTCATTCAGTTTTTGATGGTTGTATATGGAAAATAAGCAAATTACAATTTTTAATAATATAACATTTTAATATACATGCACTAGCCAAAAATATACAAACCATTCTATTAAAATAGTCATAAACAGAAGAAGAAATTCAAATAGATGCAGAGAAAACTGACGTGTGGTGGCGATGATGTGTTGCCTCGTTGAGTATAATAACTGCATACACTGTTCAACTGCAGTAATCTGAAGCCAGAATGGGGAAAATGTGTGATATATCAGATCTTGAAAAAAAGTCTTATCATGGGTGCACCAAATGTGTTAATGTAGCAGAAAAACAATACTTCAAGAGTGAAGCCATCATACTCAAAGGAGAGCTGTATGGAAAAATATGACATCCAGTGTGTAGCAAATAATGTTTGAATTCAACCAAGCGTAGAAGTACCCTATTTCAACCCATACCATGTGCATGTAATTTAAGAAATTGACTATTGGCAGTCTCCTGCCTGTTTGGAAGCCATTTGTTTCAGAGAAAAACAAAAAAATCTGCTTGTAGCAGTGCCAAGAATGATGTGATTGGAGAGTAGAACAATGGAAGAAAGTCATGTGGTTAAATGAATAACAACACACATTGCTTTGTACTGATGGTAGGCAGAGAGCGTGGTGAGAACCTCACAAAGCAATGGAAATTTGAACCCTGGATTCGCATGGATTAGGTCTGCTGATACCAATGGAAGGTCAAATATCATCCAGGGAGTACTTGACTTTGTATCAGATCTACTGCACCCTGCAATGTTACACTTTTATCCTGAAGGTGATAGCCACTTTATGGATGACAATGCAACAGCACATCATGCCAGAATTGTGCAAGGATGGTTTGGAGAACATGACATGGGTTTTCACCATCTCCCCTAGCCCCACATTCATCTGTTCTCAATTCTATTGAGAATGTGTGATATGATGGAGAAAGCTATTCGGCAACAAAGTCCTCCTCCTCCTCCTTCAACTTTGTTGCAACTGCGTGATAATTTGTTGGAAGAATGATTACAAATTAGACCAAAATTCAATAAAAAAACTTAAGCAGGGGTTCTTAACCTTTTGCTTTAAGCGAGCAAGATTTTGCAGCTTACAATATGTGCAAGCACCATATATTAAAATATAAATTTTCTTGCTTAAAGATTAAAAATACATTTTTAATTAATATTTTAGCCATATTACGTATTCACAAATTATATTTCTCAATTAAAATTTTTGGGTGCTAATATTTATTACCTTATCAGTGTGAACCTTGACTTTGAAGAGGTGATGCAAAACCTTTGAAATTAATTTCTACATTATGAAGGGATAATCACAAATTTTCTTCCAGATGTAATATCAACAATCTTGACCTTTTTTTGTTTAAGATATTGTTCATTAATGAAAAAGCACTTTCACATGTGTATGTTGATCCAAACAGAAAATACTCTGAATGCTTCTCTTTGTAATAAAGGAAATTTTTTACAGTTGGAAGAACCCAGAATTTGTGTTTTTTGTTGAAAAGACATTTCAGAGACGACTGCATATCAACAAGTTCTAACTTGGCAGCTGCTACTTCATTTTGATTTAAAATTTGTTCCAAGTAAAATTTGTTCCAGAAACTTGCATTCACTTTTAATAGGAATTAATAATGTGGGTGGCAGGAAAGTAAGGTCCTTGGTTCCTATGTCAACAACAGCAGATAAAAGATGTTTATGGTCATAGCGAAGCCCACGTGCACACATGACCGTGGGAAAATTACAAAAAATGGTCACACCAGAGGGAATATGGGCCTTCTTGGGTCACTTCGTCTCTATGATGTAAGCTTGAATAACCAAAAGGACAGTTTTCTTCCATATTTACGAATTCCTTTATTACCATCGACAGGAAGTGAATAATCTTTATACTTTTTATTTTAGCATAGCCAATGAAAGGAGAATTCTTTTGGGGAAAAGTAGAGCAAAGGTGCGAGGTATATAAGAGTATTGGTGGCCCAAAAAGGGTTTTTTTTTGCAGTTGAGAGAGAGAGAGAGAGAGAGAGCGAGAGAGAGAGAGCAATCCAGCAGAAAAGCTTCTTTCTATTCGCACTCCAAAGGAGTTTGAGAGTGACCACCAGAGAAAATATCCGAAATGACAGAGGACCCCACCCAGCCATTATTTTATTCGTGTGAATGTAAACCTCGAAAAACAACGTAAACAGATAACATTTCAATGCTTCCTTCCTGATCCTCATAAACTATTTGCTAACACAATTATAGGTGAAATGGCTATAATGCTTTCACAAGTACCCAAAAGTTTTCCTAGAAAGTCAAATGCCCACAATAGAGTGGTATGGTCAAGCGCTGGTTTTATAATGATGATGAAGAAAGTATTGAGAGATAACATGGCATAAAACTAGCCACCTCCATGTTTCTTTTGACCTTAAAATATGTAAAATACAAAAAGTGTTTATGAGCATTATAGACCAAGAACCTAGAACAATCTAGTGTATAACAAAAGGCAAGAATTGAAGAGTTTGTTTATAAGATGGATTAAATGTACTTTTTACCACTTTACTCACACCTCTGATATTATTCTATGGAATTGACACATGAATGTCACGTTTATACAAATTACCCACACAGAATGCAAGTGTTGTATACCTGTTTTCTTTGTTATAATAAATGTTATGTGTTACACCATGTCTCATTCTCTCTGCCCATATTCTAATACACCAGTAGAAATAAGTACAAACCAGGAGAGGTTAGAGCGGGGATCGGGTTGACACTCTGTGATTGCCTGATGTTAATCACAACGCGAATCCAACGCTGCAGCTCCAGAGGTTATATAACCCCTGAGGACCGAGGGCACGGATTTTGTCTTAAGAGGTTGTAAGTTAGAGCGACTAGATGAAAAAGGGCGTCACCCCCGAAGGAAGGAGTGGAAACAAAATGGCACCATGAAGACAAGCAAGCAAGCCCCAAACAAGATGGTGCTGTACAATAAGGGACACACCCAAATAATCATATTCCCAAGAGGACTGAAATGCATACTTTTTAATGTTTTTTTTTCTTTGCATTTGAAATGTGTAGGTCTAAATCAGACAACTGCATAGGTAGTGTTAATGCATCATTTTTACCTCATCATTTTAATTTCGGTCTATTTTTAAAAACTTATCCATT
Source organism: Mastigoproctus giganteus (assembly GCF_048544385.1). Lineage (NCBI taxonomy): Eukaryota > Metazoa > Arthropoda > Arachnida > Uropygi > Thelyphonidae > Mastigoproctus > Mastigoproctus giganteus. The sequence goes on from NC_143575.1 coordinate 51,606,579, forward strand.
TTCAAAGGGTTTAGTAATGTATCTTATGTGTTTCCTGTTAAAAGGATTTTAATAAACCTGTGTTCCCATATTTTTGCAGTAAAACCGAACATTTTATATAAATGTTTTATCTTAAGAGCACCCATTTTAGGATGGGTTGCGAGCAAAATTTATTTTTTAAAGAGCACAATGGTTCTCGTGGGCACCAGGTTAGGAACCCCTGCCTTAGAGAATCCATGCTGTACCGTGCACTCACTGTTTTTCGAAACAAAGGCTGCCCAATTTGATACTGAATAAAAGTTCGTTCGTTTTTTTTTTTTTTTTTGGCCAGTGCCTAAACCACTGCAACATACTTGTGATGCAGTGGCTTAGGCAATTGATTAAAATGAATACAGAATACAAAAATTGTTCAATACTTTGATTATGCTGATTCACATAAATATGTATAACCAAGCTATGCACATAAATAAATTAAAACACACATCTCCGGATAAATATTTTCAAAATTGCTCTCCGGCTGTCATTTTCTTTGCAATTATTTCCACATAACACAAATGGAAAAATTCAAAAATAAAGACATTCTAGGATTTTAAAATTCATCTTTTGATTTTCAAAACATTTTAAAATTTATTCTGTGTATATATGAGTCATAATTATCATTGTTTTTTACATGTGATATCATGTTTGGGAAGTGTGTGAATTTATTGTCCTGAAGTTTAAATATTAAACAGGTTTAATTTTTTACTTGAAAGCATTCAAACTATTTGGAAAGCCAATTTATCCTTGCCTTGTAATTCTAAATTTAATTCATTCAATTTGGCTTTAAAATATTCTAAAGCAAAAACTAAGTCACACATTTCTAATTGTTGTAATCATCATGTGATGACTGCAGCAAGAAAAGACTCAATTTCATTTAATAAGTCCCTGCATCTTTTGCAGAAATCTTCCTGCTCTGAGCCCCTGATCTATATACTTTAATTCAGAATGTTCAACACCATCACTTTCTTTAATGAATTTTAATTTTTTTTCCTATGAGCTTTACCTTTAAAATATATAAATAAATTTTCTGTTTATATTCTGTGATGGCAACTCAGGATCAAAACAATTTCCAGGAGAGATACTATAAAAATATATTTCATGATATTACACATCAGATATGCACAAATCTACCTCTATACTTTCAAAGTGACCACTAGGCTGTACACGTGCCTTTTGTTTTTAACCCTTTCATGAAGGCAATTTGCTGCACATGGGATGGGTACCCCAGTGAATCTTTAATAGAGGTGGGCTCTGTAGTGGGTTTAAGTTTGAAAACTTCAATGAAAAAACTCACTCCACAGAGCCCAGGCGACTTGTGTTTATTTTGACATTATTTTCCAATATTAGAGTAAAATCATTGTCAAACTTCAAATCAAAATTTAAAAGAAAAATTTGTAAATAAAATCTGCAATTCCTTACCCTCTATATCTATTTATGCATTACTATATTCAGTTTTTATCAAATTTTGGATCTGAATTCCAAAGAAATTCTTTGATTTCAGCTTTTGTAAGCCCAATTCAGACAACTGAGGTCAATGGGTGTGATCTCAACTTTTCAAATCTTTTTCAGGTTGCCAACTGTTGTAACTGTGTCCACAATTATTTGGAAATACAGATGGCAGTGTGTGCTAGCAAAAATTAAAACAATTTGAACGTTAACAGACAGATCATCTTAAGTGAACACCTTGAAAGCATAGAGATCTACACACCTAACTCCTGAAAGGGTTAAAGCTCTGATTCATTTGTTGTACAGGTTACTTGAATGGAAGGTCATCAAAAAATGCATTATTCTTAATTGTATAGGATACATACCTGTACTTTATGAACTTTATATCCTAGTGTTTTACTCAGCCAATCCATAAAGTTTTTAGCATCAGATTTTGATAAACTATCACTCTCTGCTTCTAGAAAGAGAAAGGGGGCAAAAATTAAAACCTTCCAACTTAAAAAACTTGGCTTTGGAACTAATTTTTAATCACTTTAAGAATTTTATTCATGAACCAAATAAGTTACAATTATAATACTTAACAGTAGGTATCAACTTGGCTCCATCACTTGATTCATATTAGAAACTTTTACCACGTCAAAGAAAATATCATTGCAGAATTTGCTTTCTTCTCAAAAATGCAGAGCTGAGCTCTACCCTAAACAGTATCATTGTTTTAGTAACCTAGTAGCTTTCACTCAGTTGTTGTTGGAATGGAGGTTTAATGTCACAAGGCTACTATGGGCAAACTGCACTGAGTCACTTAGTAAGATAGGAATTGTTAAAATTGCAAGGATGACAAGCTAATTTGCAACATTTCAGGATTCCATTTGCATCTCTTTTACCAAATTGAGACTGCTAAAAAAAATTCCTCATTTTTAAATATCATCTGGAACACAGGTTTTCAAACTGGGTTCCAGGAGATTTTTAATGTGAAAGAAAGGGAATATCCAAATTCAAAACTGTCTAGAGCAGTGATTTACAAAGTGTATTCCAGAGAACCACAGGGTTCCACACAAAGAGACTTGCAAATTTTTCATCATTGATTTTCTTTATTTAATTTGTAAAGACACTGGGATTACACAAAAGATTTAGATTTACAAAAGGGTTCCACAGCCAAAACAGGTTGAAAAGAACTGATTGAGGAGATCCTCAAGCTGAAATGCATAAAACCAAGACTGCAAACTATTGTTTCATCTTTTTATTCTTTTGTCACTCTCAAAACTAATGGAAATTTGTCTGAAAAACTGGTGAAATTTGTGTTACCTCAACATTTATTAAAACTCCATTTTTGAATGCCAACTTATGCACCATCTAAGTGATGCATAAAAGTAAAGTAAACATTGTGTTGTTCCTCACTGAATAGAATTCTGTAAGCGGAGTTCTCCAAAATAATTCTTTTGATTTAATTTTATATGGAAATTAATTTCCAAAAATCAAGTAGAGGATTTAACAACTGTGTATCTCACAAATTTAGTTTTCCATGACGGCATATTGGCTTCATTACTCCCATCATTTCTCGTCACAGATTAGAATTCTCTGGAAAAGGCTTTTGTCACTTTGAACTGCAATTAGCATGTCATAACCAAAAATGTTAGATTTATCTATGGAAACTCAAGCTTTTCTCTCTCATATAAATGCAGATCAGCTTAGAATATATGCAACTGGCAAACTAAATGTACTGAATTCAACCTTAAAACAAATTGACAAAAAATTTAGAAGGAACAAGCAAAATTCATTATTTAAGTCAAAAGAGAAAAACATGAATAGCCTTTTCTGCCCCTAACCTCCAGAAACAATGCACTATTTAAAGCTATTAAAAAGGGCAACTTGTTCAGAACTATTGACTTGCTTACACATAAGAATTTCAGACTTGAGTTTCCTTTTCCTTCATGAATTAATAAATATTTTCTGAATGTGACCCTGTTAGTTCGAGTTTAAAATCTGTTTACGTAATGAGGTGGTGATACCATATAATAATATGACTTTTATTTTTGCAATTAACCTCTTCAAGAACCAGATTGGTCAGCAGTTGCTGCTCTATCAATGTAGTCAAACGTAAATCCAGAGAGGGCTAACTTCTACATGCTTTGTATTTTTAATCTCAGTAATATTTCCTAGAACTGCTTCAATTTATAATTTCTTTTTGCCCTTCTCTACAAATAATAATCAATGTTAATCAAACTTTAACAAGAAGACTGACTGACTATTTTTAGGGACTTCTTCTGGCATACTATGTTGGTCATAGTACACCAATTCATATAGTCTTTATTGTGTATTATGTCTATACATGTGTGTTTGTTTATGAACTGATGCTGATAAACCTGGAATAACTAATAGGAAAAATCTTTACTCTCTCTGCCTGAAATCAGTTATTATAGCTACAAATGAAGAAGCTGTTAAGAATTCCTCCAGTCTGAGAGTTTAAATTTCATTTTTGAATCAAATCTTTCTAAACATGCTGAAGTTTTCAAACAAAAGATGAGCAGTATGACTCACAGTATCTCCTAACACTGAATTTGGTAGCAAATAGTTTTTAATATTAAGTGTTCCTTGATTATGAACTGTAGTTACAACAGGATACAACTAGGAGTCACTGTGATTATTTATATATATATACAAAGGGTACTAGAAAAGTTTTGCAATACAGCTTTGTTTATTTAATTTTTTCAAAGTAATTTCCTCTACATTCAATACACCTCTCCATCCTCCGAAACCAATCTTTAAACCAGTTCTGCCAAGTTTCACTAGGGAGTAAAGCACACTCGTTGTCCCAAGCCCGTAGAAGGTCCTCATCACTGGAAAACCGCCTCCCTTTTAGCTTCATTTTCACATGCGGGAACAGTGCAAAGTCGCAGGGAGCAAGGTCTGGACTGTAGGGGAGGTGCTCGAGAAGTTTCAGTCCTGTCGTGGTCAAATATTCGGTGCAGGCTTTGGCGCGGTGACCTGAAGCATTTTCGTGATGGAGGTACCAGGTGTCCATTCTTGACTTTGGCCGCAGGTTCTTCATGGATCCAATGACTTTAGGCAGGCATTGTTCAGTATACCAATTAGCTGTGACTGTCTTCTGCGTGTCCAAAACGACACGTTCCACAATTCCACTCGATTTGAAAAATACAGCTATCATTTTCTTCTTTACAGATCGGGATTTTCTGACAATTACGGGTGTGTCGTCATCATCAAAGACCCAAACTTTGTTTTGAGTCTTGGTCGGCAGATCGTAATAGTACAGCCAAGTCTCGTCACCTGTCACGTTGTTCACATACCGAGATTGTCCCTTATCAAACTTTTTTAACATCTCCCGGCACCAAGTCACACGTCGTATCATCTGCTCTTCAGTCAGTTGATGCGGCACCCAGAGAGAACAAAGTTTCTTCACGTGCAAATGATCTTGCAGAATCGAACGAATTGCTGGTGCATTTAGGCCCAAAGTATCCTCTATCTGTTGGTAGGTCACTCGCCTGTTTTCGTCACGCATTTTCCTCACAGCAGTAACATTTTCCTCCGTAACTGACGTTCGTGGCCTTCCCGGCCTCTCAGAATCCTCCAGAGTGAAATTTCCCCTTTGGAATTCTCTATACCACCTGAATATCGTTGTACGATGTGGACAATCATCATCTAGTGCAAGAGTCATTTCTTCTAAGCACTGGTCTATGGTTAAACCACGCACGAAATTATACCTCAAAACTGTCCTTATCTCATTTCGTGACCATGATGCCATCGCAAGCACTTTACACTCTCACCACTAATGAATAACTGAGCCCATCGACTTGGCGCAGCGGCTACTATGCACGTATGAACATGTCTCAACATGCAGCAACAAGCAGCTTCCTGTGATTCATTGTTGCGTCATATTGCAAAACTTTCCTAGTGCCCTTTGTACAAATAAAAATAAGATATTTTAATGCTGTCACTATCTCTTCTCCTGAAAATATAGCAAAAGTTACAGAATCTAAATGTAGAAAAAAAATCTCTAAGTACTGTCATTTTTTTTAAATCATAAAGGATGGGTTTTAGAAACAATGAAGTTAACTAAGTTTTACTCTCCCACTACAGATCAAGGTTTAAGGAACGATATTAGCAGATATTTAAGAAGTTGTTTATTCAGAGCTAGGTTTGTTGAACTGGAAAATGGAATGTGGTGTGCTAACATGAATAAAAGTGTAGAAAAAATTTCCAGTTTATAGGAGATCATGTACAAAATACTACTACATATGCAAATATAATAATATACAAAAGGAAAAGAGTCAATGAAAGAACAGAACCTTAGGAAAACTCCAGTATTAGTTGAGAGGGTTTTACTCTCAATAGAGAGAAAACTGGCTATCCAATTTCAAAAACTAAGGAAAACCATAAGAAGATGAAAGCTTGTTTAGAAGAACTTTGTGCCAAACATGATTGAAAGCTTTAGATGAGTAGAACAACTGCTGAGTTTTTCCAAACTTTTCCACAGAATTTGTGCACAGGCAAGAAAGAAAAGTCAAGATATTGCAGCAGTGGATTGCCACCAATGGAACCTATTTTAATGATCATTAATTAGATGGGAGGCTTCAAGAGGGTGTAATTGTTGCCTGTCAATGGATTTTTCCATAAGTTATGGAAAAATCCATTGACAAACAAGGGTTGGGGCAGGCGCATAACACACTAACTGAAAGGGAGGGATGTTACCTTTTTGTTAGAAATGGATTGTATACAAGCAAATATCCATGCAGGGAGAGGGCTGGGTTCAAATTCTACTGTAGGAATTTGAACCTAGGCTGGAGGAATTCCTAAATGCATCTTAAATCTTAATAGTTAGCCAATCTCAGGCAAAGTGCTTTGCCCTGTAAGGTATCACAGGTTTTTCAGCTTGTACAATATGGAAATCAGCCTATGTACATACAGGGTGATTCACTACCAGCGCGACAAACTTGCAGGAGGTGTAGGGGGTACAAAGACGAATCGGAATCACATAGCATTGCAGGGTCCGAAATGCCTTCGTCATGTGGTAGAGGATGTTGAACGGGAGGTAGCGTGAACAGTGATCCCGCTGGAAGTCAGCATTTGCGAACCGTTTCTGTTGAAGAAACCAAGTAGCAAAAGTCCTCCGGAGTGGATAATCCGCAGGCTCCAATTATTGGACGCGTTGCAGATGGTATAAACTCATTTGGTTTGTTGACAGTATCCTCCATACAGTGGATTGGGAAATACCCAATCGTTGGCCTATCGCTTGAGTACTCGTACTCTGATTGCCTTCTGCAAGACGCAGGACATTCTCCTCTTTGCCTGGCGTCCTCATCATTTGCTCTCGATTCATGGTACCACTCGTGAAACAACCAGTCTCATGTAACATTTTGTGCGCACATGCAAAAATCGAATGATGAGGAGCACGCCTGTGCAGGAAACGTTCCTGGTACAAGCGCAGAGCGGCACACCCGTTACAGTCCGCAGCTCCATACGCGATGTGCATGTCGGCCAGTTCAATGTTTGAATACTCGTCCATCCTACTGCCTCGGGAACCGGTTCGCAAATGCTGACTTCCAGCGGGATCCCTGTTCATGCGACCTTCCGTTCAACGTCCTCTACCACATGACGAAGGCATTTCGAACCCTGCAATGCTATGTGATTCCGATTCGTCTTCTTGCCCCTACACCTCCTGCAAGTTCGTTGCACTGGTAGTGAATCACTATGTATACTCATAAAGATGTAACACATGACAAAACGTTTTAAACTGGAGTATCATGTATCATAAGCAATGACACACTATGTAATTAATGTGCCAAAAATTTCCAAAAAGAAGACCCTCCAGTCACAGCTGGCAAAGTACAGACAGCAAGATTATTCACTGTCTAATCCATGCCTTCTAGAGTATTACCAACAGGTCCAGCCCAATGAGGTATCTAGCAGCCAGCCTGCAAAAACATTTTGAAGTATGACTTGAAATGTAAGGAATATTGAGTCTCACTACACTGCCTGTCATTACTACCAAAAGACACGATTCGTACTGCATGACAGAAGATATGGGGAATGGCTAAGGCTTGCCTTTGATTGCTGTTTTTGTTCTCACAAATCCATTTTTTTTACGATTTCATTATATGGAGAAAGTTTTTGTAAACCATGGACCAACTTATTCGCAGATATTAGTGAAAAATTGTTCTTACAGAACATAATTTTTCATTATGTTCTGTAAGATTCATTACATGAGTAGATTTTAAAAGGCAATCAGGATGTATAACAATTTTTTTCAGCTTTCATGCCAAAATCTATTGTGCATAGTCTTATCTAAAATTATGTACAGAATGTATTGTGCTTAGAATGCATCATATCTCCTACAATGTGACAATAGTGCAAAAATGCAACATGATATTTTTAAAATGCAAGATGCAAATTACAATTGCTCCTCCATTCTTTTTTTAGTATTAAATCATTCAGTCTCAATCTAATCACAGAATCACAACTTGTTCATCTGGCTTCATTACCGAAAGCTATTGTTGTGGAAAAGTCCTCGTATAAACCTAAATGACCCCCGCAAATGAAAGGTAAAGTAAACAGCATCTCTTAGCAATCTCACACAAAATTAACCAATATTAATAGTTTTACTTAACCTTTAGCTATCACTAGTTCAATGTTAGCATCCTTCTAGCTTATTTTTTTTTTTTTTTTTATGAAAACCCCAAACACGTGAGGTATTTAAACCTATAGTACTTAGTACTGTACTTGGGTTGGAGGTTGAGAAGGCAAAAGAAGATATTTGTTGACATTAGACTTGAACTTCTGTAGATTGTAATTTTCGGGAAATATATATGAAGGAAGGTTGTTCCAGAAAACGGTAGTTGAATGAATAAACGAGGAAGATGAAAAATTGGTTCTGTGAGTTTGAAGTTGGACAGTAAATGGATGTTGGCTAGTGGCAGCATGTATTTGGACTGTTTTGAAAGAGAGAACGGGAATTACAGAAGCCAATTCAGAAGAACAGTGCCATGGAAGTATCTGTAGAAAAGGCATGCAGCAGAAACAGTATGTCCATGAGACAGCAAGGGGAGAGACTCTGTTAGAGATGAGTCATTAATTAACCTAACTGCCCTATTTTGAATGGAATCTAGAAGCCTGAGAGAGGTATCGGGGAAACACCACCCCAAATGTGGGAACAATATTCCATGGTAGGGTGGATTTGCGATTTGTACAGAGTGAACAGCTTTTTGGAAGAAAAGTAATGCCAAGAGCGAAAGAGAAAACCAAGTTTTTTAGATGCAGAGGAAGCAATATTTGTAATGTCCTTGTGCCAAGAGAGATAAATCCCCAAAAGAGATATATCATTTTGCCTAGAAATCGGAGTTTCACCAAAGATAAGCATATGAGCAGAGGCGCCTCCGTAGCCAGGTGGGAAGGAGCAGCAGTGCGTAGCACACACTTCTTGATTAGACCGGGGTTCGAGCCCGTCACCACCAAATAAGGAGGATGCGGAAAGGTCAGTGGAATGACCACAGCATATTCCTGGAGCAATATGGCCTTAGTTGCTAATGCTCCTAAAAACCAAATAACAACAAATAACAAACATATGAGCAGAAGAATCCTTTTTGCGAGATATAAGACAAGACTGAGTTTTAGAAGGATTGAAATCAACTAGGTTGTCTTTGCCCCCACTGGAGAATTACCTGGAGATCAGCATTTAAGGAATTGGTAGCGGATATTAGAGAAGTTGAAGCTGATTGAGCAGAGCAAGGTTTCTCAAAATGGAAAGTGGAATGCAATGTGCTATCATTGGCAAAACTATGGATAGGATTTCCAGTCAATGGAAGAAGGTCATTAATATAAAAGAGGAAAGGTGTGGGGGAAAGAAATGAATCCTGTGGGACACCAGCATTAGTGGAGAAGTTAGCAGACAGACAGACAGCCAACTACCATCACCCTCAGTGATTGATCAGAAAGAAAACTGGATAACCAATTAGAAAAAACAGTTGGAAAACCATAAGATGGAAACTTGTTTAGAAGACCTTTATGCCAAACACGATTGAAAGTCTTTGAGAAGTCAAGAGCAACTGCCTGTGTTTCACCAAACTTTTCCATTAAATTTGTCCATAAATGGGTAACATAAGCCAGAATATCACCAGTGAATCGACACTGATGGAATCCATACTGGCTATCATTGATCAGACGGAAGGTTTCTAGGTAGTTTAAGAGTTGGCAGTTAATTGATTTCTCCATTACTTTAGAAAGAGTAGAAGTAATTGCAATGGGACGTTAATTGTATCGGAGAGATTTTTCACCCTTTTTAGGAACTGGCTGGATATGAGCAAATTTCCAAGTAGAAGGAAAAACACCTTTGGAATATGAAAGTTAAAAAGGGCGGCTGAGAACAGGAGTAAGTTCAGGAGTAAGTTGAGAACAAGTGGAGAAATATCATCAGAACCTGGAACTTTCTTAGCATTAAGATTTGTCAAAATCCTTCTGACATCCTTTTGACAGAAGGCTACAGGAGGCATTGAATGGATTGTGTTGGGAATGGTGGGAGGTGTTTTACCAAGATCATTAATACATGAGTTGGAATAAAAATGGGATGCTAGTAGGTCAGCTTTATCCTTGGCTGAAGTGAAAACAGAACCATCTGGTTTTGACAGAAGTGGGAGCAGAGATGGGCAAAAGTTGTGGCCAACAGCTTTGGCAAAAGACCAGAATGCTTGGCTACCATTAGGGCAAGAAGCAAGTTTTCTACTTTTAGCCTGTTTAAAATCTAGTTTGGACCGATTAATAACTGCTTTACAATTGTTGCGAGCTTTGGTGTAGGCAGAAAATGAAACTGAAGAATTGGAAACAAGCCAATTACGATATGCAATGTTCTTCTCTTGAACAGCCTTAGCACATTTATTGGAAAACCAAGGTTTAGATAAAGGACGAGATTTTAAATTGGAGTGTGGAATAAAGGAATCCATTCCTACAAGAATAATTTCATTGACACGATCTGAGCAAACATTGGCAACAGAAGTTTTGAAATAGTAAACGGACCAAGGAAAAGAAATCTTGCAGGTCATCTCATTTTGCATTCTTGTAATGCCAAACAACACAAGGTTGGGAATAGCCATGAGATAAAGGCTTCATTGGAGAAGACACAATCACCAAGTTGTAATCTGAGGTACCTAAAGGACAACTCACTTTGACCGTGTACTTAGAAGGGTTGTTTGTGAGAAAAAGATAAAGCATGTTGGCTGTATGGTTAGGATTGTCTGGCATTCTGGTAGGTAAATGAACAATCTGTGCAAGGTCATTAGTAATTGCAAAAGCCTCAGCATCTCGACCAGCTGGGTCGGTGTGACTGGAAAACGGAAGCCAGTTGGAGTTGTGAACATTAAAATCACCAAGGAAAATTACCTCACTGTTAGGAAAGTTGGACTGGAGAAAGTCAAGTTGCAAAGAGAGGAAGCCAAAGAGCTCCCAAGTGATTAGTGGAGTTGGGAGAACAGTAGCGACAACAGGTGAATTGGACACAATGAGGTAGAGAAATTTTCAGCCAGAGAAGATCGAAAAGAGGAGATTCCAAATTACCAAGTTTCTGACAGGGAACATTGGAATGGACATATGCACAAGTACCACTTTTGAGGTGAGAGGAATCATATGGCAAATAATTTGGGCAACTGAGAAGAATCAACCAATAACTGAGATTCTGTCAGAAAAAGTATATGGTGCTAGGCAGACTGCAAGTGGAAATGGACACCGTTGAGATTAGAATTGAGACCACGTATATTTATGAAATGAACTGGGAAGTGTTTGGGAGGTTTAGATCTTTTTGCAGATAAGCTTACTCTATTAGTTTGACAATTCATGGTGTATTCAATAGTAAGAAAAAGTGGGGGGACATGCTGTATGAAGTAATGAAATTTTTGGATATGATGTACACATGGTAAGAATATACTCAGATTCCCAGATCCTTGACATAACGTGGCCTCAACAATGCCCCCCCCCCCACATACACACTACTCGGACTCCCTCCAGTCACTATCTGGCAGAGCAGAGGTAGCAAGATTATACACTAGTTGATCTGGAACCCTCCTAAAGAGTTACCAATAGGTTCGGTCAGGTGTACTAACTAGTGGTCAGCCTGCAAACACTGTTTTAGAGCTGTACCCTCAAAATGTAAGGAAGATTGGATCTCGCCATGATATTCATCATAACCTCAAAAGTCATCAGTCATACTGCATGATGGAAGATATGGGAAGGGTTGACTGGAACTTAGCTCTGGAGACTAAACATGGGTTCCACCACTTCAAGCCTCCAATAAGCAAAGTGGTGGTATTGCACCGGTTGATGAGTCATCTACCAACTAGTAGTGCAAATAGTTGTACTGCTGTTTTTTATTTATGTATTTTTTTTCTTCCATTGATACAAAGGATGTAACTGCTGTACAGAGGAGATTTCTGGCTTTTTTTGAAACTCACTGGGCACCTGCAAGAAACACAATACATCATTTATTCCAGTAGTTTGAAGATGAAAGCTGTGTAAAGGAATAAAAACAACCTTTTGTAGTAGCCAGTGTTTGTTCTCCAAAAAATACTGAAGTTCTCCTGGTTACAGTAAAACATAGTCCAGGAAAGTCAACAGGTAAAGCAGCTCACGAATTTGGAATATCTTAGCTCTGTTCAAGGAATGTTTCAATTAGATTTAAAAACGTTCCAACGGAATATTACAGTGCTGCGTAAACTTTCCAAAAATGATACACAGAGAAGATTTCGATTTGCTGCACGAGCAGAGGAAGAAATGCAGTGTTACACAAATGATTTTCAAATAAAGCTTATTTTCATTGGACAAGACTGTGAATAAGCAGAATGTACAGTTTCAGGTAACACATATAGCTAATGTCAGTTGATATTTTGCACTCTTTCTGGCCCTTGCATATTGTCATGCCAAAATTACCATGACCATCAACAACTGTGGGTATTTTTGCCACCTATTAAGCACAGACTTGAACCACACGATTTTTTCTTGTGGGGTTTAATGAAAGAGATGTTGTTCTGCAGAAAGCATGCTAAGCTCATGGACTTGAAAGTCACCAACGTGTGGTAAAACATCATTACAAACACTATTGTACACCTTCAAAAACTTGTTCATCAAAATTGAGGACATATATAGAAACATCTGTTAAAATAAGAATGCTTTCCAAGAATCCAAGCATGAAGATTCATTAATTGTTAAGGAACTTAAAGTTTTGTAACAATTAATGAATAAATGAGTTTCTTAGGAAACATTTCAGTATGTCAACATTTCAGGCACCACTTGTATGGTTCTACTTGCCTAAAAAGAGAGCATGACTTTTAATATGTTATAATTTTAAAAGTATAAGCAAAGAAGAGTACTACTGGCATTTTAGATTAGGTGAATGAAACTTTAAGTCACCATAATGTGTGCAACAATCCTTTAATAGTGATGACAATGTCCACTTTTGAACAAAGCATAAAAAATATTGAGTATTGTTTTGACAGACGCACTAACCTAAATTGTCAACCGAAAGATTTTCTTTCTCCCGCCACATTTCCTTCTCAACAGATATTATATTCTTCTGATTAAACTGATGAAGATGAACTAAAACCAACTCATCATATGGTTCACAGCAGAATAATACCTCTACATCTTTCTGACGAACAGCTTCAAAATATGGCGATGATTCAGCAAGGTGACGACTATGAAGAAAGGATAAAAGCAGTTTAATTTTTCTTCTCATTATAAGTTAGCTAGTTATAATAATGATACAGCAATTACTTGAATTTGTATAACAAGAAATTTTAGGAAAAATAATAAAGATCGTATAAATGTATTAAGAATGAATGACAAGTCCTTCATTGTTTGGCCAAGACTTGTTTGGATCATTTAATTATTATAAAATTTTACTTTAATCCTTAACTAATACAGTGTGGCCTTTAGGACTGTGACATATTTAAATTCTCACTTGTGTCAATTTTATTTTACCCATGGTCAGAGGCATTTCAGTACTTTCCTACAATCCTCTCAACAATATTTTCATGAATCTGTAACTGCTGACAGTTTTTTTTTGTATAATTAATTTTTAAATTCTGCTTGAGGTCTTACAAACTGAAAAATGCTACTCACATAATATTTTTAAACATTAATTATATAATATTAATGTGTAATTAATTTTTAAATTTGTAAATTATTTTTCTTATTACATGCATTTCACTTTTGTTAATTTTTTTACAAATTAGTAATATTTAAACATATTTTGATAAAACTGTAAAAAGTTTCAAAATGTTTCATTTTTGACATTTTTTACATCATTTTATGTAGTTTAAAATATATTCCTACTTTACCAAAGCATTTTTCTTTAACAAAACCTACAAACATCAGATGTAAATTATAATAGCCTGAGACCACATCATACTGATAATGCAACATGTTAATGCACTATACTGGTTTAGGGTTAATAGTACTACATAACTATAATCTAGACTTGATGATGTTGGCTAAGTTTACCAGTCAAAATACTAACTTTTGGGTTTTATTTTGGCATGTTTATGATCATAAACTTCTTGCCTTGAGTGTTCACAAATAACATTAGATTTTTACATGCATTCGACAGCAAAGTACTTATCAAACAACATGCATTACTGAAATTTCTTAAAGCAGCCAGAAAGGCATGTCATACAGTATGATTATGCATTAACAGGAGCACCAGAGAGCAATGTGAAGTAGTTATATAATGTTTTTTTAAAGAAACAGTAAGAACTTCTACCTGGATGCATAAGTCAATACCCATATTTGTCAGACTTGAACTACCAAAAAAACGTATCAATATAAAATTCCTTATTTTTTCTCCATAAGGTGATAGGATGATGCATATTTAATGCCCCTTTTTATCATTATACCTTGCTTTTTTGTTTTCAACAGGGAATCCAAAATCATGAAACTTAAAATTTCAGTAAGCTACAATGGAGGATGCTGAAAAAACATATTGTTATGTGGTGGAGCAAAACAATGGCTTTTACACAGGATTAAGACAAAAATAAATAATAAATAAATAACTTAGCAATCTATTCTAATACTGTAAAAAGTAAATAGCTGAATAAAATATAGAACCTCTAAATAACCTTAACATTTTATTAATAATTTATTTCTAGAGTCATTCTTTTTTGTAGGCAACAAACAATGACCTATAATAATATAACCACATAAGTTTAAATGTATTTGACTTTACATATGTACTTGAAAACAGTTATTTAACACTTCCATTGCAAATGCTTATATACGACAGCCTCGGGGTTTAAACCTACCCTGCTATGGCTGAGTACAATTGTTACTTTCTCGGCTACTAATTAATGGAAGATAAAAGTGATTTATCAAAGCAATTTCTGAATATTTATTTTTTATTACAATTTATTATGCATAATAGAAAAAAAAATGGCTGTGGAAAGCAAAAAATGGTGAGCTTTTGGCAACAAAGAGAGAGAGAGAGATGTGAGGGATAAATGAAACTCAGTAATGAAGAACTCAAAGACAGCACCAGTAATAGTTTTAAACTCTTGACTATGGCATAAAAAAAGGATTTCTAACATTTTTCCAAATAATGGCCTGAAGTTTATTGTTATTGGTCTGACAACACATTGTTGGGAGAACCTCAACTAGCTCACTGTTACATTTATTTACAGATTCAAAAAAAAAAAAAAAAAAAAAAAACTTATTTTCTCTGGGACCTTTTCTTTCTATTCTACCCCTACTAATCACTGACAGCCACAAATTTTTTATAGGGAATATACAAAAAAAAAAAAAAAAAAACTCAGGGTTGGAGTCTAAGGACTTCACTAAGGTTTCTATATTGTGTTTATTTTAAATTTATCTTACCAGATTTACAAGAAGAAAAAGAAAATGCCACAGTAAAAATGTTAATTTTATGTGCGTGCGCACGTACACACGCGCACGCACACACGCACGCACACAGCAGTAGTGCATTGCATTTTATTTATGGATTTTGCAAAATGTGCAAATATCTCTCCAGTGCACAAAGGGCTGGTTTATAAGAGCAATCTCGTCTAGTGTGCTCCCCAAGAATTTGTCTAGTTCTCCCTTGCATTTAATCGATCCATCCACTTCCACAACAACAGATGGAAGCCTGTTCCAACAATCAACCACCTGCTGGATGAAGGCAAACTTCTGCACATCTATTCTGCAACCATCCTTCCTCAA
The DNA here is from genome assembly GCF_048544385.1 of Mastigoproctus giganteus. Classification (NCBI taxonomy): domain Eukaryota; kingdom Metazoa; phylum Arthropoda; class Arachnida; order Uropygi; family Thelyphonidae; genus Mastigoproctus; species Mastigoproctus giganteus. The sequence goes on from NC_143575.1 coordinate 51,622,245, forward strand.
CTTGAATTTATTTCAGCAAATGGAAGAATACCATTAACATTCACCTTACTCAAACTATTCAAGGCCTTTCAACACCTCAATCAGATCTCACCACAGGTACGTGGTCTCGAGATGCTGAAATTTGCAGAACTGAAGCAGCCGACCGGGCTAGCCGAGTGGGTATAGTACCTGCCCGGCAACCCAAAGGCCGCGGGTTCGATTCCCGCCTCGGGCTTGGATCAAAGTACTGCAAAAACCTTGGGAGGTGCAATATGGCCACAGAAGCCGATGCGCCAACAACTACCAAATCAAAAAAAAAAAAAAAAAAAAAAAAAAGAACTGAAGCCTTTCTAGGTAAGAGCATCCTTTTGTTCCCTTCACAAATCTGGTTGCCCTTCTCAGCACCCATTCTAGCAGATCTATATCCTTCCAAAAGTGAGTTCTCCAGACCTGTATACAGTACTCAAGATGTAGTCTAACCATGGCCTTATACAAAGGGATAATCACCTCCTTATTTCTGCTAGCAATGTTTCTATATATCATTTACAAAACTCCATGAGATGTCCTGGCAGCATGTCTGCACTGCTCAGAGAATTTCATGTCCGACTGCACAATTACATCCAGGTCTCTTTCATTCTCCACTACTCTGAGTGTAATACCTCACAGTTGATAAGTTAATCTGGGGTTACTGCTATCCATGCGCAGTACCTTGCACTTGTCAATGTTAAACTTCAACTGCCATTTCTTAACCCATCGGCACAATATTCCTAGATCTTGTTGCAGTAGCTCACCCTGATGACTGTCATTATCCACCCTGCCAACAAGTGACAAACCCACCAAACCATATGTTACAGAGAACAGTAGTATATGAATGAGTTTAGAACTAATTTGTAATTTAGACCTCTAATTAGCTGATATTAGATGAAGAGGAAATTGCTAATATGAGTTATTCGGTTGAAAGCCGAATCAGAGTGGGAAAGTCAATGACTGTAATGCAACTTTTTTTTAGTTACAAACAAACAAAAATAAAGTTCATAACTGAAGGATTCCTATTGGAAATATTTAGTTTCATGACTGAATTCTGTGGGATCTAACTTGGATAAAATGCTATATACAGCATGATCCAAAATATTCAAATCTACAAAAAAAAACCCACACAATTTGTGATGTACAACACATAAGGAACAAAATCCAGTAGTCAAATTTCATAAACGTAAAATTCCAAAATGGATGACAGGTGAAGTTAAGCTGTTTGATTAAGCAAAAGAAGCGAGCAAGGTACATTAGATTCAGTCAAATGATTCCAATTTGTCTAAGCAATATAAGAGAATATGTAAAAAAAGCTGCTAATGGGGAAAGACAGGTGAAAGCTAATTATGAGAAAGCACCAACAAAGAGAGCTAATAACAGGAACAAGTAGTTCCCATATGTGAATATGAGAAACAAGAGTAAATCCAATAGGTCTCTTAATTGGTTGCAGTGCTGGATTAAGGCATGGGCTGACAGTGCAGCCGGCCAGGGCACCAGAAGCTGAAGAGCAAGAGAAAGATTTTTCCCCCCCTACAAAAACTAAGCCTGACACAATCTGCAGCCACAAAGTAATGTTACTCCATCTTAACTATTCCATGATATTCCTTGTAAGTGTTGCAATTATTGCTTCTAAACTTTTTTTTTCTTTTTTTTTTTTTTTTTTTTTCATTTCAAATGCACAATATAGAATTTCCATTGACATATTAGATTAGAAGAACAGTTTGCCTTTGTTTCTGAGGAAAGATAAAGCATGTTCAGTCGAGATAACCTTTCCTACGAACAGATTAGGGCTGACGTGTGCTTTTTTTTTTTTTTTTGGTAGTTGTTGGCACATAGGCTTCTGTCGCCATAATGTCCCAAGGTTTTTGCAGTACTTTGATCCAAGCCCGAGGTGGGATTCGAACCCGCGACCTTTGGGTTGCCAGGTAGGTACTTTACCCACCCGGCTAGCCTGGTCGGCCTGACGTGTGCTGAAACTCCACATTCCGCAGATAATGGAATGCTGATTATTGGATTTCACCCCTGGTGCCGTTTGACCCCAAACACACTTTACACTATTGGATTTCACCTCTCATTATGGATATACTTATGAACAGGAGCATGAGGCACTAGCCTTGAGCCTCACCATACAGGGGCCTTGCAGGGCTCTCTGTAATCTCAAATTTTTAAAGCAATTTCTTTTTTTTTAATGCCCTGGTACAAACTAGGGCCCACTTGTACCTGCCATGTAAACAGAGACAGGTGAAATTTACTGAAAGTGTGGATGACTTATTTCTGTGAAAGAACAGATTAATTTCTACGATACTCTTTCCCAATTCTGTAATAGGGTGCTTACAGTAGAACACAGGTTGGCGTATTGTCCACGTCGGGAATATGCCTAAATCTTTTCTACTGTCTATGGACATAAGAAAGCAATTGAACAAGCAGTTGACCAGCACAACTTGGTACAGTATATGGGAGAGGAGGTTGTAAATGTGTTATGAACACCATTAAATTGTGGAATGTTAATCCCTTTAGTTCTTAATTTGTGCTTTCTACAGCAGCAGCTCTATTGATTAAAGGCCAAAGATGCAATTTTATTAATTCTAAGGAAACTGTTTTAATTGATTTCAGAATCTATATAAGCTGAGATCCGAAAACTGTAAAATTTTATTTAATTCAGCAGTTGATGTGTAAAGTGTGATATGCAAGAGTGTACACAATGAATTAAATACAGGTACTTTTCTATATCTTTGAAAGCAGTTTACTAAATTTTGATTGTTGTAACAACAAATTTAATTATCATATCCAAGTAATGTTTCGTCACCTATTGTGGCTATGACATACGTTTCCTTTACTGAAAGCATTTTGGTCTCTCACTCTTAAAATATGAATTAATTCAAGTGTACTTACTTATTTAATTTTTTTAATTTGAATCAATATCATTATCAGTTGAATTACTCTTAAGTTATATTAAAATAATCTCTTTTGAATTAAAAATTTAAAATTGGCAATAAACAACGAATTAAAGGAAGCAGTATAACAATGATATATTAAATTTAAAAACGCATTAATCGTAATAGCAGCAAATTTTTATATGAAATGAAAAAAGCAATTTTCTTTCTTTTAAATTGTTCCTTTACCAGTTTCAAAATTAACTGCATCGAATATGCTGCTAGGTGTAATATTAATTAATTATAACTTATTTTCCCGAAAATGGTTTGCCATTTTCATATCTTTATTTTTTATCATAATATAATAGAACACCAGTTAAAAAAATATAATGAAAAATAATAAACTCCTTTGTTTTAAAGACATAAGTTCCGAAAAAGACATCATCTCAGATAAAATGGCACAAAAAATAGATTACTGCAGCGGTTCTCACACTGTGTGTCGTGACGCCCTGGGGGGGAGGGCATAATTTACCAGGGACATTGCAGATGATGTAATATTTTATGTAAGATTTCCATGGCAAATATTAAAAATGTATTAAGAATGATCTTTTTTACTATTAGATATCTAGCACTATTTGATCTGTATTATTAATGTAGATAATTATAGAAAATATTTGACGAAGAGAACGCATTGTGTTCCCTGACCGTATTCTTGGGATCTAATTACTACAAGTGATTGGTTCAGGCATTTTCGCACATTATTTGACATTTCATGAGTCTGAATTATTGTATTAACATATTAAAAATAAGAAATTGCACAATTATAGATGTTTTACTTCAAGGGAGGTGCTGGGAAAATTTTACAGGTCAAGGGATTCAGAAAGTTTGAGAACCGCTGGATTACTGTATACTGTAGCAAAAGATTCTTTGAACTGTCGTAACAATTGCAATTGACCTTAATCCCTTGGAGAGCGAGGGAGTGTATGTAAACAACTTAGAAAAACTGATTTTATTCTTTTGTAATTTAAACCCATCCTTCAGAAAGATGTGTTTCTGAGTGCACTTATGTTGTAGATACACCATAAACTGGTTTTGTTTACACAAAAGTAATTTCTAACAAGACAGTGCCATCCTTCAGAAAGTAGGAACGGGGTGGACAGAGGCAATAATAGGGCAATAATCAAACAGCTGTGCCAAGATTGGTATTAAACATACAAAATAACAATATATATATTTCTCACAGGGTGAAAACGAACTTTGTAATACATATTAACTGAATTTTGTAATAAATGAATATATTTACATGGAAAAGCCTATCCTTTCACAGGGGAATGCTATGTGTATGTCATATAAATGAGTTTGTGTTACCCTGGCTTGGTCCTCCAAGTTACTGAAGTGTGTTTATCAGTTGTAATTGAGTAACCTGTGTGGAGGTGCATATCATAGATTTCGTGACTTAATATTAGTGTGCTACTAGTAGGATCACTAAAGAGAAGTATTCTTCATAATTCTTCCAGTTTCTAGTGCTTCTGACAATTATGTTTTTTGATATGTTTCAAATATTCATTTATTTTCAGATCAATTATTCGTTCGAATGTACTGTGCTATGCCCTGTCACTTGGTCTTGGGGAAACGGATTATTGTCGTGTTGACGCATCAAGAGATCGCGCACTTTTAGGAAGTGAATAATAAACTATACTAAACTATTGACTCTTTCCGTGTGAATGTGTTCATCTGCAAAGATTGTTCTAAACAGCCAAAGTGATTTTGTATCTTTTCATGATTGTGGTGCTGAAGTTATACTTAGTTACTGCCTTTTTTTATGTTACAACATTGTTTGTCAAAAAGTATATTTATGTTCTACTTAGTTTGTTTCCAATTATGATTTTTTCTCTTTAGGTTAGATATTAAAAATTATTAATATCCCTTCAAAATGCCTCCCAAAAAATTATCTGGATTTACAAACTGTAAAAGAAAATTAGAAAGAGAAAAAGAAGTCGGCAAATCTGCAAAATATTTTTCTGGCTTTTTTCAATCAGAAAATGCATCTAGTTCGTCTATAAATGAATGAAAATTCCCCAGTAAGAAATCTGATTTAAATGGCAATAATGAAACAGAAAATTCTCCCGAAGAGTGTTCTGCTCCAATAATTTCAACAACAAGATTAAATATTGTGGCAAATGAAAATCCTAAAATCGATAGCCTAGAAAACTGTGCTGATTCAGTATCAAATGCAGCATTTGCTGATGATAAACAGGACCATTTTGTTAACCTTACTACCATTTTCAAATATGGTGATCCTGCAACATGGCCTTTTCTTCTGATTCAGTATCATGGGATCATATAATATCATCAGATTTATCTAAATCAACCAGAACTGTCAGAAATAACTTTATTTACTCTAGAGATTCTCTGAGAACCGATGTTTTTCTGAGGCGATGCATTATAGAAAAAATTTGAATGGTGAAACATACTTTTGAAATTGACTTATATATTCAGAAAGTCCTGATAAAGTGGTTTGTATTTGTTGCAAACTATTTTATTCAGTTTAGGTAACATCTGCGTTTGGATCAGTTGGCAATTTGAATTGGAAACATATGAAAGACTATTTAAAGAGTCATGAAAAATCGCCTGTACATTTGGAAAACTATTTGAAATGGATTTAAGCTTGTCAAAGATTTCGGACTGGCAGATCAAGAACTACAGTCTGCCACTGTTAAGGAATGAGAGCATTGGAAACTTATATTGGGTCACCTGTGTAATATTGTATTGTATTTATCAACACACAACTTGGCATTCCGTGATTCTTCAGATGAATTGTTTACTTCAGGCAATGGCAATTTCTCAGGTTTAATTGAATTATTAAGTAAATATGATGTTGTAATGCAGGAACATGTGCGTCACATTCTTTCCCAAGAGACTTGTATAATGTATTGCAGCAAAACAATCCAAAATGAAATAATTTCTCTGTTAGCATCAGCTGTTTGCACCAACATTATAGAGCATGCCAGAAAAGCCAAATACTTTTCTATTATCCTTGACTCCACTCCTGATAATTAATCACAAAGAGCAGCTTTCATTTATATTAAGATACATAGACATACGCCCACCTGATTTAAAAATACAAGAACATTTTATTTCATTCCAAGAAGTTGAAGAGTCAAAAGGTGAATCACTGTTTGAAGTAACAAAAACATTACTTTCAGATTTAAAGTTAAATTTAAAAGATTGCAGAGGCCAAGGTTATGATAATGGATCAAACATGCGAGGGAAAAATAAAGGCGCGCAAGCACACATATGTCAAGAAAATCCATGTGCACTTTATATGCCTTGTGGTTGCCATTCTTTAAATTTAGTGATTTGAGATGCTGCGATGTCTTGCACACAATCAATATCATTATCATTCTGTGGCATTATACGATGCATCTATTCTTTATTTTCCACATCTGTGGCAAGTCGGAAAATTTTAACTGATACAGTGTCAAATTTCACAGTTAAACCACTTTGTGAAACACGTCAGGAAATTCGTATTGACTGTTTAAAGCTCTTAAGCTATCAATTATTGAAATTCATGATGCACTTATAACACTTAGTGAAAGTGCATCCGATATTGCTGTCAAACACATGAAACTGTAACACTTGCGCAACAACTGTGTGATTTCTCATTTTTGGTCATGCTGATTACTTCGTATGATGAACTTGTAGTGTATAAATATACTGTGTGACTTCTAGTTAGTTAGTTAGTTAGTTAGTTATTTGGTTTTTAGGAACATTAGCAACTAAGGCCATATTGCTCCTGGATATGCGGTGGTCATTCCCTGACCTTTCCGCATCGTCCGTATTTGGTGGTGACGGGCTCGAACCCCGGTCTAATCAAGAAGCATGTGCTACGCACTGCTACTCCTTCCCACCTGGCTATGGAGGCGCCCTGTGTGACTTCTCATTTTTGGTAATGCTGATTACTTGGTATGATGAACTTGTAGTGTATAAATATACTGTGTGACTTCTCATTTTTGGTAATGCTGATTACTTGGTATGATGTATTGTAGCGTATAAATATAGTAAGTAAATCTATGCAATCAAGTACCACGGATTTAAATTCTGTTGTTAATTTATTAAAATCTAGCACTGAATATATAACTAAATATCGATCGAATGGATTTGCTAATGCTTTAGTTGAAGCAAAAGAGTTAGCAGAACTTCTGGGAATATAAGCTTTTTTTACAGACAAAAGAGTGGTCCGCAAAAAGTGGTTGTTCAACTACGAAACTACTGACCATGTTATTGGCGACTCTAAAAAGAATTTCGAAATAAATGTATTCAACACTATTTCGGATGCCAATTCATGGTACTATCTTCTATGAAAGAACATTTTGAGCAAACAAATCTCTATCATCAGACCTTGAGCTTTTCATTTGATTTAAAGAAAATGCCAAACTCAATTGAACTTAAGAAATATTGCATGAATTTAGAACTGATTCTCACAGATGGAAGTTGTTCGAATATTAAGAGTATAGAATTATTTGATGAAATCAAATCACTCAGTAATTTAATTCCGGATAATTTAAGTTTCCCTTTAGAAACCCTGCAGTACTTGACATTAAATAATCTTCAGAATACTCTACCGAATTTATGGGTAGCTTTGAGAATATTGCTAACTATTCCTATTACAGTAACTGCCTGTGAAAGAAGTTTAGCAAATTAAAACAAGACATATCTTCGATCAACTATGGGAAATGAAAGATTAAATTCGTTAGCTTTATTACCGATAGAAAATGATGTCCAAAGAATTGATATTAGTGAAAGTATAAAAATTTTTGCGGATTTCAAGACAAGAAAAAAATATTTTTAAAATTTTTTCCCTTCACTATTGTTTTAAATAATTTTAACAACCTTAAAATGTATTTATCGTTGTTTGTTATTTAGTTTTTAGGAGCATTAGTAACTAAGGCCATATTGCTCCGGGGATATGCGGTGGTCATTCCCTGACACATCCGCATCCTCCGTATTTGGTGTGCACAGGCTTGAACCCCGGTCTAATCAAGAAGCATGTGCTACGCACTGCTGCTCCTGCCCACCTGGCTATGGAGGCGCCTGTATTTATCGTAATGTAAAATTTAATGTAATATGTATCTAATTAATTATATTTATGAAATGTAAATGATATCTAAATGTTAGGGCTTGGTTTTGTAAATAGAGTTGCAGACACTAAGGTTAAATTTTAGATTAGTGTATTCTGCATAACTGCAACCCACTGACTGTTGTATGATAGAGGATTTGTATAAATTTGAAAAAAAAAAAAAAAAAAAAAATGTTGTAAATTGCAAGTTAATAAACGAGTGCTGTCTTTCACTATCTTGTATTACAGAATTTTCCATCATCAAATACCAAATGCATTCCAAATGGTAGAGCTGTTCGATGTTGGAAAATACTGATCGGTATTTTTTGTGCTTAATTGTTTTGAGATTTTTATTTTGATGTTTCGAAAGTTTCCAAATAAAAAATCGAAATCGAAAGTTTCTTCTACAGTTCAGAACATGCGTCTGTTCTGGCTTCACTTGTATTGATACAAATTACCATTGAAATGTAATGTCTTATTTCAGACATAGAACAGCTTTTTCGAAAGAACTCTGTGGCAATTATAGTTCGGGGTTACCGCCGTTATGCAGATTTCTAGGATATGCAAAGGGGCAGCGAAATGATCTTTCTGCCCAGGGCACGGTAATTAATACCTTAGTCCAGCCCTGATCAGTTGCACAGTCCACAGAAAGCCTAGCAGAAAACATGACAAATGAAACGAACAGACACTTCTTATTAATATTTACAGTCAAAGTAAGCTTGAAATTCTGGAGAATGTTAATGTATTAGACAGCTGTAAAATAAGTGATATAACGATCTCAGACAAGTGCTTGTTACAAAAACTTAATATGTAAGGAGGGCAAGGCTCCAGGGAAAGATGGTATATATTCAGTTGTAATTAAAAAGGCTGCACATGAGTGTATCAAATCATTGGAAATGTCAATGAAAACATCATTGAACTCTGGAAAGATTCCCTTGAACTGGAGAAATGTTCATGTCTGCTCAATCCACAAAGATGGTACCAAAGAGGAGGCAGGTAACTATAGTTCAGTGAGTTTGACATTCAGGACCAACTCAATGTGATGGTAATTTGAATAGATCCTAGCACGGATTCATTAAGGGGATGCCATGCCTGGCCAATTTGGTAAATTAATGTAGTCTTTAAGCATTTGGATACAGTAGTAACAATTCTGACATTATATATCTAGACTTGAGTAAAGCTTTTGATATGGCCCTCTTCATGGAAGGATGCCATATAAACTGGAATAAGCTGCAGTTACTGGAAAAAATCCTATGCAGAATTGTAGGCTGGCTAACAGATAGGATACAGAGGGTTGTGTAAATGATCATTCTTCAGAGTATACCAGCATAACAAATGGAGTCCCTTGAAGAGGGTAGGAATCTAGCATAAGCAACCAAAGTTTGCTGATGGTTTGAAGGTGGGAAGGGTAGTTAACAATCTGAGCTAGTCCATGTTGCTTCAAAAAGACTTGGATCAGTTGCATATATGTGGTCTGAAAAATGGCAACTCAAGTTTAATGCTTCCATATGCAATTTATGCAATTGGGGAAGAGAAATCCTGAAATCATATATAAGCTAAGGAGAGAAGAACTAAAAGTGGTTCAAGATGAAAAAGACTTAAGTGTTATGATTCAATCTGACATGAAATTTTCAATTTAGTGTAAGCAGTCAGCTAGGAAGGCACATGATGTCTTATCTATGATTTATATGAACTTTGCTAGTAGGGAGAAGGATGTCTAACAATCTCTCTCTTTATAAAGACGATGGTTAGACCACATCTGAAATATCATATTCAGGTCTGGATTGAGACTGCACCTAAAAAAAGAATAGAACTTCTGGAGACTGTTCAGAGAAGGGCAACCAGATTGGTGATGAGTATAAAGTGATGCACATGTGAAGAAAAGCTTAGAAAGTGTGGATTGCAAAATCTTGGAAATAAGACATCTAAGGGGAAATTTAACTGAGGTGTATAAGGCAACAAAGGGATTGAGTAAAATGAATGAGGAAGGTCAATTCTCCCTTGTGGGTAAAGCATGAACCAGAAGATACAAATTTAAAATCTCAGGGAATAACAGAAGAGTGGATCTCATGAATTTCACCTATGAGCAGCAGGTTATCAAACACTGGAATAAGTTGTCTTCCAACACGGTGGAAGCAATGAGCCTGCCTTAACTTTAAAGCTGAATTGGGACGATTCTTGTGGGAATGGGATTAGTATGAATATTCTGTTTCATATGAATTTTAATTATTATTTATTTATTTATTTTTGGCTGATGCAAAAAAAGTTCACTTCTCACATCATTTGCCATTACTAATACTAAAAAACCAAACTGGTTTCTATGGTTTACATGCACAATTAAACAAATAGAAATACATGAAAGAAACTGTCCAACACAACCATGACTAATAATAGTTAATTCCTTGACTTTTGGTTCATGCTCTATATTATTAAAAGATTTCTGCATCACATATAATAATAATTATTATATAATTAGTATCACATAAAAGAATCATGTTCCCATTGTTATTCACAGGTTACAGATGCAAATAAGGAACACCATATATGTGACAAATAAATTACACATGCAAGATATCTTAAAGTACCTTGGTGCTGCTAAGTAGTAAACATCACGTTGACCTTCTTTCATTCTGTTGCAATATTCAGCCAGGCTTACTTGTTCACCTTCAGGTTTAAGAGAGGATTCAAACTGAAGTAATTTGGCTATCTCTTCCTAATAAAAAAAAAATTTCCTTAAATTCAATTCAACTTAACAGAAATATAGTGACCAAATATTTATAAACAAGTCATTACAGAAAATGAACCAATTATTAATTTACAACTCTCAGAATTGCTAAGTATTTTAAATACAGGTTAATCTGTAAAATACTGGCAAATACATCAAATTAAACATTTTGAGTATAAAGAAATATTGCTGTAACAAACTAGAAAAAATTCACTGGAAATATCAATTCCCTTTTTGCCCAATTTGAAAAAATACAAAACTCCACAAATATTTCAGAAAAATAAACTATCTTTTATTTTATGCATGGCTAGCATTTCATTTATAGGTCTGAGCAAACATGAGCATAAAGAATAATTACTTAGTATGAGTAGTTAAGTCAGTTATGAAAGTATTGATTCATTTCATTGTATTCAGTGGTGCAGTTTTGTTACTCTAAGCATCATAACCAATCATATCCGATATGCAAGTAATACAAGATTTGAAGAAGCCAATATATGGAATCTGATGAGCAAGAAATGTATATAAACTGATTAATACGCCAGTACTTATAATAGTAATTTAGCACAAAATATTTAGTTAGTTAAAATAATAAAGAAAAAAATTTTTGTAGGGTTCTGTTTGCAAACAGATTCATAAATATCTTGAACCCATGAGTCCACTCCTTCAAAAGAACCTCAGATACCTCTACATGAGATTCTTTTGAAGGTGTACAGACATTTTTGCTTCACAATGTGAAATCACATTGTATTTCACAATACAATCGTATTCTTTTTTATACAAATGTAAAAAATCATATAAAATTTTCTATAAAAATAGGAAATAATTATATTTTCATATATTAATCAACTTCATATCCTTTCTTCCTTCCTTCCAGTCACATAGCTTCTGAGGATTTGTTGTGGCCACCAACTGCATCGATCTTGTGCTCTATGAGCAGCAAAGCAAACTGTCATGTCATGTCATGCCCAGAGGTTCATTGATCCCATCCTTCCACCTAGTTGCAGGGTCTTCCTCTGCAACTCTTCCCCTCGATTTTTCCTTCCATTATATTCTTCAACAGAAAGTTTTCCCTCCTTACTATGTATCCAAAAAATTTAAGTTTTCTTCTGTTGATGCTATGAAGAATTTTAGCTCTACCAAAATAGATCAAAGTGGAGGAGAAATTGTTGAAGTTAAACATAAGAAAGGCTCCTGGGGTGGATAGGATCTATCCAGTTATATTAAAGGAGGCAGCAAAGCAACTAAGCAAACCCTTAGCATAATTATGAGCAACCTTGGAGTCAGGGGAAGTCCCCATGGACTGTAGATGTGCAAATGTATCCCCAATTCACAAAGGGGGTATTGAAGGGTGACACGAGTAGTTACTGACCAGTTAGTTTAACTTCTATTCTGGGTAAAATAATGGAGTCACTGGTTAAAGGGGCTCCTCCGTAGCCAGGTGGGAAGGAGCAGCAGTGCGCAGCACATGCTTCTTGATTAGACCGGGGTTCGAGCCCGTCACCACCAAATACGGAGCATGCGGAAAGGTCAGGGAATGACCACCGCATATTCTCGGAGCAATATGGCCTTAGTTGCTAATGCTCCTAAAAACCAAATAACAAAAACAACAACTGGTTAAAGATGCATTGTAGCAATAATTCAGAGGGGTGAAGTGGAAGTGGGTTTTTTTTTTTTTTTTTGGCTGATGCTGCATAAGCTTGCTTTCTTGCATCAAATGTCTCTACTAATGCTAATGCTAATTCAGACACAGCATGGGTTTGTTAAGGAAAAGTCTTGTCTGACAAATTTGATTGGATACTATGATGTGGTTACAAAGGAATTGGATGCAAAAAATAATTTTGATATCATATACTTGGATTTTAGGAAAGTTTTTGATACTGTGGCACATGAAAGACTACTGTACAAACTGGAGCGGTATGGCATTGAGGGTAAGTTGCTACAATGGATAAAAGGGTGGTTGAGTGGAAGAAGACAGAGAGTGGTAATCAATGGACACTGCTCTTTGTAGATTAATGTTATTGGTGGAGTAGTCCCCCCAGGATTTTATGTTAGACCCACTGTAGTTTTGTTTATTTATCAATGATATTGATGAAGGTATATAATGCTTAATATCAATGTTTGCAGATGATACAAAGGTTGACAGGGTTGTTAATGACAGTAATGGCAGTGTGCTACTGCAACAGGATCTAGAAAATTTGGGAAGATGGGCTGAGAAGTGGCAACTGAAGTTTAACATTGACAAATGCAAAGTACTGCATATGGGTAGAAGTAACCCCAGAGGAACGTACCAACTGTGTGTACTACACTTAGGGTGGTAGAAAATGAAAAAGACCTGGGAGCAATTGTGCAGTCAGATATGAAATTTTCTGAGCAATGCAGACAGGCTGCCAGAGCAGGTCATGGGGTTTTGTCAATGATATACAGGAATTTTGCTAACAGGAAAAAGGTGATTATCTCTTTGTATAAGGCAATGGTCAGACCATGCCTTGAGTACTGCATACAGGTCTGGAGGCCTCATTTTAGATAGGATGTAGATTTGCTTGAGCATGTACAGAGAAGGGCAACAAGATTGGTGAGGGGAACAAAGGGGTCCTCTTATCAAGAGAGAGGCTTAAATTCTGCAAATTGCAGCGGCTGGAGAATAGGCACCTGCGAGGTGATCTGATTGATGTGTATAAGACCTTGAATGGGTTTTGGACACTGAATTCTGATGGGATTTTTCTGCTTGCTCAGATTATGACCCTAAGGGGGCATAAATTCAAATTGAGGAAAGACAGCTGCAGAATAGATTGTATGGAAATTTGCCTTTAGCCAGCAGGTAGTTAATTGCTGGAACAAATTTCCATCTGTCATTGTGGAAGTTGACAGCTTAAATAAATTCAAGGAGGAACTGTACAAACTTTTAGAAGGAATGGTTGTGTGAATTTTTTTTTTTTTTTTTTTTTGGCTGATGCTACATAAGCTTATATGCTTGCTTTCTAACATCACATGCCTCTAGTACTGTTACTATTTCAAATGCCTCATTTTCTTCTTGTGAACTCTTTTCAGATTCCATCCTTCACACCCATAAGTGGCAACTTGAAAAAATTAACGAATCAATGATTCTCAGTTTCATCTTCAGGGGCAGATTTCAATCTCTCCATGATTTCGTCAGATCAGTGACCGACATTTTAGCAATTGCCTGTTGTCTCCTTACATCATTTGAGCAGTCACCATTTTTATATATTCTTGACCCTAAGTAATCAGATTCATTAACTTCTTTGATACCTTGCCCATTAACTTTTGCTTTACTGGAACCAAGATTATTACCAATCATCATAATTTTAGTTTTAGTCACATTCAGGAACAGTCCTTTTTTTTTAATTGCTTTACATATTCTCCACAGAGTTTCTTTAAGATGATCCTTGAAATTGCAAATTAGTGTAGTATCATCTGCATAATGAAGGTTGTTTATCTTCAGTCCTCCAATTTTGATGCCAGTGTGTAAATTTTCCAAAGCTTCACGCATGATATCTTTGGCATAAAGGTTAAAAAGGCAAGGTGGCAGAATGCAGCCCTGCCTGACACCTTTACCGATTTTGAAAAAGAAGCCTGTGTTTCCATGTTGGTTTTTACAGTTCCTTCCTGTTCCTAGTATAGTAGCTTAATTAAGATCTCACCTCTGGTTCCTCTGCCTTTTCTGAAACCTGCTTGCTCTTTTAGCATTTCTTCTTCAAATTTCCTTGCAATTCTGTTTAGTAGGATTTTAAGAAGAATTTTGCTAGCATGAGAAATTAAGCTAATAGTCCTGTAATTTGAGCAAATTTTCAGATTTTTTTTTTTTTTTTTTGGTAAGGGAATGAAAATTGATTTCTTCTAATCTGATGGCTACTCTCCCGTTTTCCAAATATTTACAACAATTTTATGAAAAAATTCAGCACCCTTAACAACTGTATCTTTAATCAATTCTACTGGAATTTCATCAATTCCAGGTGACTTGCCACACATCAGTTCTCTGGTGGCTTTTTCGACTTTTTCCTTCAGTGGAAATGGTTCATGATCACACTCTTGGAAACTGGGTGGCAGATTGTTAGTGTCAGAGGTGCTATGAAGAGTTGCTCACAGTATTCTTTCCACCTTCCTTTAATTATGTTCTCCTCTGTTAGAATTTCACCCTTGGAGTCCTTAATTACATTAAGTTTTGGGTGAAACTTTTGTCTTAAGGACTTAATGACATCATACATCTTCTTACTGTTGTTTTGTTTGTTGTGGTATTCAATTTCAACTTTCACATAATATAAACAACATAACGAAACAACTTTCACATAATATAAACCAAAAGTTGGGACATGCCTTGCTAAAGAGTATTTTTAATGACTTCCTATTTCTTTAAATGGTGAATGCAAGATAACAGCTTTTTGTTTACTGCAATATCCTTTTTGTTTAGAGCCATATGTCAAGTTACCAAGATATAATTTGTACAATTCAAATCTTGAAGTAAATTTCATACCCATAATTACTTTACCATCCTATTTAATTTGAAAATTGCAAATGTATTTGTATTTAATTTTTGTCTTGAAGGTATTTGTCCTTCCAATAATGACTACCAAAAATTGACTGAAAACTCATTTCAGTGATGCATTTAAGTTTATTAATCATTCTGCGGTAAAAAATAATTTTGATATCATATACTTGGATTTCAGGAAAGCTTTTGATACTGTTGCACATGGAAGACTATTGTACAAATTGGAGCAGTATGGCATTAAGGGCAAGTTGCTATGATGGATAAAAAGGATGGTTGAGTGGTAATCAACTGACACTGCTCTTTGGGGACTAATGTTATTAGTGGTGTCCCCAGTGTTTGGTGTTGGGCCCATTATTGTTTTGAATATTTATCAATGATATTGATGAAGCTTATGTCAAAGTTTGCAGATGATACAAAGGTTGACAGGGTTGTTAATAACAGTAATGACAGTATGCTGCTGCAATAGGATCTAGAAAAGTTGGGCAGATGGGCTGAGAAGTGGCAAATGAAGCTTAACATTGACATATGCAAAGTACTGCATATGGGTAGCAGTAACCCTAGAGAAATGTACCAACTGGGTGGTGTTACACTCAGGTTAGTGGAGAATGAAAAAGACCTGAGAGTAATTGTGCAGTCAAATATGAAGTTTTCTGATCAGTGCAGACAGGCTGCCAGGGTAGGTCATAGGGTCTTGTCAATGATATACAGGAATTTTTGCGAGTAGGGATAAGGAGGTGATTATTCCCTTGTATAAGGCAATGGTCATGCCACATCTTGAGTACTGCATACAGGTCTGGAAGCCTCATTTTAGGAAGGATGTAGAGTTGCTAGAACAAGTATAGAGAAGGGCAACAAGACTGGTGAGGGGAACAAAGGGGTGCTCTTACCAAGAAAGGCTTAAGTTCTGCAAATTGCAGCATTTGGAGACTAGGCACTTGTGAGGTGATCTGATTGTGTATACGGCCTTGAATGGATTGAGCAGGCTCAATACTAACAGGATTCTTCCTCCTGCTCAAATTACAAACCTGAGGGGGCATAGATTCAAACTGAGGAAAGACAGTTGTAGAACAGATGTGCAGAAATTTTCCTTTAGCGAGCGGGTAATTGATTGCTGGAATAAACTTCCATCTGTAATTGTGGAAGTTGATAGCTTAAATAAATTCAAGGAAGAAGTGGACAAACTTTTGGAGCGAATGGGTGGGTGAAATGGGAAGGTTTTTTTTTTTTTTTTTTTAGCTGATGCTGTATAAGCTTGCTTTCTTGTATCATATGCCCCTACTAATTCTAATGTCCACCAGTTCTGTTTTCCTTTATAAATCCTTTAGATCCCATTTGTTCGCTGCAGAAATAAAAAGAAATTAAGAACTCATTACTTTGTATTCAATTAAAAGAGGAACAACATGTAATTTCAATTTTCCAAATATGTAAATTATGTGCTTTATTACTGTCATTTTCTTAAATTTCCATGGAGAAGTTCCATAAAATATAACAGTAACACTGTAAACAATTAGTTGATTATATTCCTTCCTCGTGATTAAAATTCTCTAATTCTATTTCCTTTTCAACTTTAAAACATTAGTTTATTATTTTGTATTTATAACAAATAATTCTGTTTCATCAACAATAAACAAACTGCTTAAAATTTAGCAACTGTTTGTCAACAAAATAACACTGGTGCACTTTTGCCAACTCTTTAACATGTGTTATTTTGTCCTTCCTTTTTCTGTTTTGTCCTCCAAGCAGTCATGCAGCAAAAAACAGATTGTGCATCACATTTTATATGCAATTACATTAACTGTATGTGCAGTAAGAGTAAGATTCATAATTACAGAAGCATTTTTATTACTGCAGAGCACAATGTGTGCAACATATACAGTTTATATTCATTAGTAGTTATAGAGTTCCTCCAAATTAATGAAATTGTACAATGTGAGACTATAGTTAACAGAATTAGGATAAGTTCGGGACCAATAACCATTATAAGATCCCTCTTTGGGTTACATGCTCGTAAGCCAAAGCCTTCTTCCAACAATGCATCTCAACCTGTTTTGAAGATTCAGAGGACAGAAGCATTGGACTTTACAGCAGTGCCAAAATATGCCATGGAGTGATGAATCACGGTACACAGTCCACTCAACAAGATGGACACATCTAGGTGAGGCATATTCCAAAAATTTCACCCAGATTGTATTGAAATTTAACCCAGAAAGTCACAGTAAGCAACTGCATTCACCATTTCATTTTAGACTTGGTTTGACAGTTGGACTTGGAAAGTGGCTATTGTCATCAATGAAACTGCGAATGCAGTTGCTTACTGTGACATTCTGACCAATTCTGTCTTACCTACATTTTTGAATATTTTGGAGAGGGGCTGTATTTGCACCAGCATCTCAATATTCTATGTTGCAAAGCACAGCAAGTAGTTGAAGGAGAATAATGTGACAATAATACTATTTCCAGCCCACAGCTCAGATCTGAATCTAGATGAACACCTTTGGGATGATCTGGAACAAGAACTGATGATCAGAACACTCAGAGTCCTGGTTCAAGCATAGTGCTTGCTGCAGCCTCATGGGAGAAATGGAGCAGGATTCCAATTTCCACAAACCAGAAACTTGTAGAAAGTGCACCTCAAAGTTATTAAACCCCATGGTTGTCATACTCGATATTAAAAATTTATTTGCCTAACCAGATATTTTATTTCCATATAGTGTCCCCCAATATACATTTGGGAACAGTGTATTTGGCCATCCCTTCTAATGCAGTGAATGGTGAAAACTAGGCATATGCAAAGATTTAAAGGTATACAAACAATAGTAGAGAGATCGCAAAGAAACAGAATGAGTCATGGTAAGGTGTTTATGGTGCATCAAAAAGATTTAGTCATCGGATGCCATATCATTAATTTGTCACTGCATGTGACAGCCACATGTTTGAACCTTGTAAAGCCAACTGCAGCTAATGTATTGAAAAGATGGAATAATGAAGCCAATGGAAGAATGTGCAAATAGTCAGGCAGGCCAAAAAAACTGGTAGATAGGCATCTTCAATGCCTGAAGAAAGTGGTGATGAACTGGGCAATATCATTGGAAAATACTATGCTGGAGTTCAAGATGTCCACAAGAGTATTCATAGGTGCATCCATGGGTCTATAGAGAGTGGCACAGCATGACTCTTCACGGGAGAGCTACCGTCTGCAGTCCAACATCACAGCAAAAAAAACAGACATCATTTGCAGCAGTGCCTGGCCTATTATTTTTGACCCATGGAACAGTGTAAACAGGTCCAGTGGAGCAATAAGTTGTGTATGCAGTTTTTGATCACATAGTCAATTGGTACAGAGAATGGTTGGAGAATGTCAGCTATTGCAGTGTACTGCACCCACAATAAAGTTAGGAGATGTGAGGTTCAGACTCTGATCATTGGTCGTAAAGCAAATAATAATGTTGAGCTGTACACTGACATCTTGGAAAATTCTGTGGTGCCCACACCCTGGCAGTTCTATCCTTCCATGTACCAGAACAAAAATGCTTCATCCTATATAGTGAGCAGTGTAAAAACCAAATATTTTTTGGAACAGCCAAGTGATCAAAATGGACATAAGAACCGTGTTTTAGCTGAAAGTGGGTTAAATGTTCTGGTCATAAATGCAGAGAATCATGACTATAAAATACAGTTAATGATAATATTTTTCTAAAATGGCTAATTATCTACATGATCATGCCAAAGTATACACAGAAATGAAATGTTCCTGATATGTGCTTTTACAGCTGAACTGACATATGCACTGAAGGAGGAATGGAAAAAAACCCAACTCAGTCATGAATTAACTCAATTATGAGAGAGTTAAAAGGTCCAAGTTCAAATATAGTTAATTTAGGGTATAATTCTGATATCTAACTCAGTACACTGACAATACTGTGCAAAGAACTGTATTTTCATGCAGTTCTTCTAGAGACTGGTAAACAACAAGCAAAGTTTAATCAATTAAGGCAAAATCTTAATAATGGCTTTAATCTCTAATAATTTAAGGCTATCACAAGTTAGCATTAGTAGAGGCACATGATGCAAGAAAGAAAGCTTATACAGCATCAGCCAAAAAAAAAAAAAAAAAAACCCCTTCCCATCTCACTGATCCATTCATTCCAAATGTTTGTCTAGTTCTGCCTTGGATTTATTTAAGCTGTCAACTTCCACAACAACAGATGGAAGTTTGTTCCAGCAATCAACTACCCGCTGGCTAAAGGCAAACTTCCACACATCTATTCTACAACTGTCTTTCCTCAGTCTGAATCTATGCCCCCCTCAGGTTTGTAATCTGAGCAAGAGGAAACATTCCATTGGCATTGAGCCTGCTCAATCCATTCAAGGCCTTATACACCTCAATCAGATTGCCTCGCAGATGCTGCAATTTGGTGAACTTAAGACTTTCTTCATAAGAGCACCGCTTTGTTCCCATCACCAATCTTGTTTCCCTTCTCTGTACTCATTCTAGCAACTCTACATCCTTCCTAAAATGAGGCTTCCAGACCTGTATGCAGTACTCACGGTGTGGCCTGACCATTGCCTTATACAAGGGGATAATCATCTCCTTATCTCTGCTTGCAAAAGTTGCCTCACTATTACACTGTTACTAAGTAACACCTCTCCAAAGAGAAGTATAATAAACAACAATATACTTCTATTAGGAGGTCTTCTTATTACTGTATTAGAAAGGCAATTCTCACATTATAAGAGCCTGAAGCTAGTGTACTACGACTGTCTCAATTGAAAAAAACCATTGCAAGTTGAGCTATTTATCAATTTCTTTAGAAGAATCTCATTTTCATGAGATTCTTACGAAAACATTTTTCATACCTATTTTCATGTGATAGACATGAGAGCTTCACCCTAAATTACCTATGTTTGGAAGAAGAGGGGGGGAAAATTTTTTTTTTTTTTTTTTTATATCTTGTAAATATGACCACCAAAATCTAAATCTTCTATTAATATTACAAAATTTGTAAATTAGATTCTTAAAAAAAAAAAAAAAAAAAAAATTTCCAATTATTATCAATCAACTTTAACCAAATATTCTACATCGTGTAAAACAAAAAGCTTGAATTTCACCAATAAACTAAAATCAATTTTTCAATCAGATTTTTCTATTGTTATTTTGAAAACAAAGATTTCAAGTTCAGTGGTAAACTTTTCAAAGGGAATCTCTGTGAATATGCTTAATCCCATAAATTCTCAAAGCATAATCTCTTACAAAAACTTTTAATGATTTATTAAGAAAAGAAACCCCACAAATAAGCATCGGCAATTCTATTTTCAAAGGAAATTCTTCTTTCAAAGTAAACTAGTGGTATCTCAGAATGATTTAAGTGAAATAAGAGAACAGTTTTATCTTTTATAATTAAATGAATTATGTATATCTAGTTACACATCTTATCAGAAAACAAAATTCTTTAAAAAGAAAGTTTATTTTTAATTTTTGAAAATGAGCCAATTTCTAAACCAAAAGAAAATAATGTGGGGAGAGAAGGTTTGAAAACTATGTTTTTATTATTTAAATTATATAAACCAGCCATATATAAAAAACACAACAGAAATAAAATAATAAGAACCTTCTGTTAGAAATTCTAATTTTTATTAAATAAGTAACGTGGTTTGAAATTTACAATGGAAATTTAAAAGTTGATTTTATCTAATACCTTAAATCATTTCACTGTATTTTGTTCTGAAAAATAATTACTAAACCTTTAATAATAGCAAAATCATCTCTCTCTCTCTTTAATAAATTCCACTACTTTTACCATATAATGAATTTTCACCAGTGAATGGGCTCTTCATTCCTGGAGGAACAGTCACAATAAATTTGTGTTTATAACAAGTTCTCTCAGAGCAGTTTCACATGTCAAGAAGTAAATCATTTGTCACAACAATCCAAATTCTCCTGAGTGCCATACTAATTAAGCAAATTAACTTTAGGATAATGATGAGTGATAAGTTAGACAGAATAAACAGCTCTAAAAGGTTTCTAAACAAGATTATTAGATTACTTAAACATATTACTGGAATTCTCAATGGTAATGGAGAAAATGGTTAGAAAAAGATTATTTCATGTAACTTTAGAGGAAAGCAATTGGAAGTTTTGTCATAGTGTGGTAACATTATCTCTAGGTTATCCAAAAGCTATTTCACAATTTTAAATAACCATATCTTTTGAACAGACATTAGCTCACATAAAACTATATGTACCAATGGAATTTTTAGCCATAGAAATATATTTTAAGTTTATGAAGTACACTGAGATGACACCACCAGATAAAAACAAATACAGTAGACTCTCGATTTTCCAGGATAGAGGGTAAAAAACAAAATTCCCGGATAATGGATTTCCTGGTTTATGAAAAATACAGTAAGTCCCCAACATATGTAAGAGTAACATATGTATACAGTAAGTCCCCAACATATGTTCCAGGACTTATTATGTAAGTCGAGTTTTACGTAACTCGGGAACGACTAATAAAATATTGCTACTATATCCCAAATATGCCAAAATTACAAAAACCACATAAATATCCTCAGAAGAATAAAGAAAAATAGTTATATATTTTTAATTAGTTCAATTAAAAACTTTATCTGGAGATAGCAGTGAAGTAGCCAGAGTGGCACATAAGAAAGGAAAACATAAAAGGATGAAAAAATGCATGTTATTGTACTGTAAAACTGATATGTATTTCGTAGTGTTGGTTATTATAGTTGACGTCATTGGTGCCGATTGCATTCTGTATTCATTGCATTGCATTGCATTCTGCATTCTTCGTATTCTGTCTTTCTCCTTTATTGTGTTCACAGCTGCCACTGACAAATCTGAATTACGCATGATACTTGTTAATGTTTGGCCATTTTCATACTTCCTTATTATTAATTTTCCAACTCGATCGCTTTCCTTTTCTTGATAGATTTACTAGTACTGCTGTCACTTATTCTCGTAGTCGGCACCATGATAACAGTCAGAATTAAATTTTCTGAAAAGAACTTCACAGGATTAAGGCAAAAACTCACTATTATCACCCCAAGCAAGTTCACATTTTACAAAAGCATATTTCCGGAGGTCATTGCCATAAAACAATAAAAACAATTTGCACTTTAGGGGGATTATTGGCTTTTCTGTTAGCGCAATTCAATAAACGGGTAGTAAATTCAATCTTATTGCATTTGCGATAATATCAATGGCTGGAATTCTGTGTGTTTTTACATTATTATGGTGAAATGTGTGTCTCCTTCACTGAAATCTTCACTCATATAAAAAAAACATAAATAACATAAAGTAAGTCCGAAGGTACGTAAGTCAGCGACTTACTGTATCGAAAAATGTTCAGCAACCTACATAAAAAGTATGGCGATAGATAAAAAAACTTACCATGCACTACTTGCGTGTCCAACATGATGCTTCCCTTTATTTTTTACAATGACATGTATGGTTTGGTTACCAACGTTATAATGGTTCTTTAGAGATTTAACAGATGCATGCACCATTTTCAAACTTTTGAATAATATCAAGTTTTTGTTTAATTGAAAGCATAATTCTTGCGTTTACCCATCATTTTTGCGATTTCTAAACATATAAAAAAAGTTACTATAAAAAAATTCTGACATCTCTGACATAAATAACAAAACAAAATTTGCCCTTTTGCGGTGCGACGGAACACAACAATCAACAATGTACTAAAACAAACATTTGGTCTCTTCTTTTTTTTTTTTTTTTTTTTTGAGCTGTGCGGGTGTGAAGACAGCGAGGGGTTGCAAGGTAATAGGTACACTAATCTCCCAATGACAACTTATAACGCTGCTTCTTATCGCTTATTTATGACTTGCAACACATCTGTTTATAACTTTATATTTATTACTTGAATTTTATATAAGATTTCTGGTTTATTATTTTTTTTAATTTGGAGTCTTGAAGTGTCCCAGTTAATCCGATCCCGGAAAATCAAGAATCTGCTGTAATGGCAGAGATAACAATAATTTAAAAAAAAAAAAAAAAACCCTCAACCTTCAGTTATGAAGACATTTACAGCATACCAGGAAATTGAGCTATTACAGCTATATTAAGATTTTTTAAAAAAAATAATAGTACCTTGAGAGATTATTAGAAAATCCAGTATTTTTTGCTATTAAGTTGTATTTTGTGTATAAATACTGTTTGTGTAAAAATACACAAAAATCTAAATTCTCAGATGTTGCTATGTTTGCACTGGTTGTCCCAGAACGCAGATAGTTCAGAAGTTGATTTGTGTGTGTAAATATCACAAACTGTAATGGTATGAAGTTACGTCCTTATAAGAGCAGCTGCAACTTGGGAACAATGAATTGTACCTAATCTGCATCAGAGTTTCTTATACAGACATAATAACTAGAAAACATCCTCCCTTTAAACAGATGTAATTACATTTACTATAAAGCCACTACCTAGATCATCATCATCCAGAAACCACCTTTAAGGTGCTCCTCAGAAGCAGTCTGTTTATACACAATTATACTTTATATGTTGAATACCTGTCGGAACGGTGAGTTTTAAATAGTAATGGGCATAATTAAGAGGTTGTAACTAATTGATTATTTCGATTAAAGCAAATCATTTGATTATTTTTTTTATACTTGTATCACTCGATTATGGAAAATCGTGTGATTATGTCATTTGAATATGATATATTTCAACATATTTGATATATAATATATCAAATGACATGTTTTTTTTGGGTAAAAATAAAATTATAACAAGGGAATCTATGTACCCTTAGTCAAATGGCTATCGGAAAATCCAGCCCTGGCTACAGACTGACACATCGTTATAGGAGTGTAGTATACCAGATGAAACCATGCCTGTCCTTTTATACACACAATAGGGGACATAAACAATTCTTCATCAAATGTTTATAGACTGTATAAAATTAACTTGATGTCATTTTAGAGAATTAATAAAATACAGTTAAGTAATTACAAATTATAAAAGGTTTACCTTTTCTATTTGTTCAGTGCTAGTTATTAATCCTTCCTTCAAAAATACACCATAGTCCTGGTAAAATTTCATATAGTTTTCTCGATCTTTTCCCATTTGCTGCTGAAGATAACGAAGAATACGATTGGTAACAACAATTTTGATTTTTCTGTGGGAGAAAGAAAAAATACTGTATATTTACATGTGCATGCATACATATATATATTATACACTTTTGTATAATTTATATTCTGAAAACCAGTTTACAGTGAATAATAATGAAAAGGACTATTTTGCCTCTCGTGTTTTTGTGACTAACAGGATTTAAACTGCCTAGTTAATGCAATGTTCTAAAATGCTCACGGCAAAAAATATTTGCCATAACTACAAAGTTCCTTGGTACTGTACAACTTTCAAACAAATGGCATTATCAAAGACAAAGCTGTATAAGGAAATTCAACAACATGGAGAGTGAATATACCAAAATGTAAGCTGCCGCTGTTTATTTAAAAGATGAGACACTTGCTATGATACCTTATTTTGAGACCAGTTGCTATTCCTGGTCACAAGGTAGGTGGTCTCAAGTATAGTTTATCCATTTCTTTCAAGAGACAAGGCTACTTTGCAAGTTAAAAAGCTGTTAAGACAATAACATAAAAGGAATTGTAAAATTAATGTACATCTTTTTGCAACCCTATTTTTTAAGGGTATTTTTTAAATAACAATTCCAAACATGTTAGTTTACTGGACTCCAGAGCTACACAGAGGATGAAAGTTGATTAAGCAGAGCTAAGAGGGCAATTTTTGGGGAATCGGCTTAAAGGAAGTCGATTCCCCAAAGAATGAGACAAACAAGAATGCAGAAAAAGAACTCACTGTACAGTGAGTTCACTGCTGAACCAGAAATGGATAGTTGCTGGATTATGCATACCTTCTAACAACAATGAACAGATTATTGAATTAACAGTGATATCAACATTAAAAGATGAAATATTGTTTTCTAACAGATTTATAAATAATAAAATTATAGATACCACTTCAAGTGATTATTAAAATATTAATTCATAATCTGTCTTTAATGGTATATTCAATAATCAGGCATTTATGAACATTAAAACTGTTAATTTTAATATTAGAATGATGTGTTAAACTGAAAACTCAGACAAATAATAATGTCCATATCTGCTGAAAAGGCATGCAGAATAAACAACTTATTTCTCTTGTGTAATTAAAAGGACTTCAAGAATAGTCTTTCATGGTAGGTTGTTGTTGTTGTTGTTATTTGGTTTTTAGAAGCATTAGCAACTAAGGCCATATTGCTCCGAGAATATGCGGTGGTCATTCCCTGACCTTTCTGCATCCTCCATATTTGGTAGTGACGGGCTCGAACCCCGGTCTAATCAAGAAGCGTGTGTTACACACTGCTGCTCCTTCCCACCTGGCTATGGAGGCACCTTTCATGGTAGGATAGAGCTGGGATTTTTACAAGATTCATAGTATTGAGATCAGGTGAAACAGAACTCTTAATTTTTTTGGATGCTGAGGATGCAAAGAAAGATTAGAGGTCAAGATTATTTCAAGTTGAGACATCTACTCTTGCATAAAGATCTAAGTATTATAAAAGGGAAGGTTGGACAAAAAAAAAAAAAAAAAAAAAACAAGAAAGAATTTCACTAGTATTAAAGTTAACTGGGTTATTCCCACCAAATGAAAGCAGTTCTGGATACTGACATTTAAGAAGCTGGTGGAGGATATCTGGCTGTGGAAATTTGCTAAGATTTACAGTTAATGTAAATTTACTTACACTGAAGAAAAGTAGTATCTAAATGAACAGAAACTTCAGTAACTGAAACATTTGCTGAAAAGTATGGAAATAAAGAGCCATCCATTATTTTAAGTAGCCCAACTGCAAAATTAAGATGGCAGACTAAAGTCAAAAGCTTACTTTGGCCTTTAGGTTAAACTCAACTAATTATCTCTGAAATTTCAAGAAAAACTGCTTTAGTTTCTATAATCTTTTCCATAATAACTGTCTACAGATGAGTAACAAACAAGCAAAAAATTCTCTGGAAAATGGTAATGATGGAATCCACATGGCAATCATTAATTAGGTGACAGATTTCAGGAAAGTATTAAAAAATGGTGAATAATGAATTTCTCCTTAACTTTATAACATGTGGGGGGGGGACAATAATTGGCTGCAAAGATTTATTTCTTGTTTGGGTATATGCCAAATATAAGCAAATTTTCATGTAGTAGTAAAAATTACAATACAATAAGAGTGTGAAATGGTGACTTAAAATAAATATAAACTATGGTTTACATATTTTAAGAACAACTGCAGAAATTACGCTAAGAAACATCAAAACTGTTCTTGATTCTTATGCTGTTCTTTCTCTGGTATTGTAAGAAGAATTTATACCCTTATTTAAAATAAGATAATTTTCTAAGGTCAAAAAACCCAAACATACAAAAATAAAATCAAGTGTTAATAAATTATCTTATTTGTTTCTTTCCTAGTCAACAGTTTATTTACTATTATTCCTCTCAGAAATAAAATTCTAGGAGGAAGGCATAAACTGATAATCCTAAGGAACTTTGGGAAAAAAATAAGAGAGAAATTATTTTTTGAACATCAGTCTGATCGGCATGTTTTGTGTGATTTTGACCATATTGAAACACTCATGGCTTATACAACAAATAAGAATGAAGAACCACTCTTGAACACTACACACCATGATGACTCAATCAATCAGACCAGTGGGAACCCTTCCAAGATAATGACCTACAATAAAACTAAAGGAAGAACTGATTCATATGTTCAGCTGTATAAGGAAATTCAACAACATGGAGAGTGAATATACCAAAATATACGATGGCCTCGTATATTTTGGTATGCAATATTATATTGTGCTGGATTAAATGCAATTGTCTTATTTCTAATGAGCAATCCAGGTTGAATAGCCAACAACTCAAAAATATAACAGATGTTAATGTTTAAACGATTTAAGAATGTCACTTGTCAAAAATTTTGAGATATCATTTAGAAAAATCTGGTGATTAGATATTTCTAAATGATATATCCAATATCAATTGAAAGGTCATATTTGTGCTGTACCTGGAAAACATTCAGCCAAAATTATGCATAGTGAATCCAAAAATGTGAGAAGAAGAAAAGATGTGCATTCTGTTCAAGGTGCATTTACATGATTTCAATGCAAACATATTATTTGCAATGAACACTGCTCTAATTTGTACGCTGGGTATACACAAACAGAACGAACTTTGAAGCATTGACTCGTGTTTCCATTACAAAGAAATGAAATTTTTCATTGTGTTTTTCTTTTCTATAAAGTTAACATAATTTTCTAAAGAAAATCATTTAATTTTTTTTAAATAATTAATTTGAATTTTTTTTTTTTTTTTTTCCCTTTTCTGTTTTCTGTATTTTTGTTAAACTTTCTTGTTATATATGCATACTTATAATGCTTAAGGGTAAGAATAATAAGTATTATCGTTATTTTCTCGGTAGCAAAAATAATGTTGAACAATTCTATTAAAACTTAGCATAAGAAATTAAAAGATATACATTTGAATAAATTCAACAGGCAAGATTAACAGCTTCTGAAAGATAATTAACTACGCAATTAACAAAAGGATTCTTAATTCAATACTAAACTAACCTGATTAGAGCACTGTCTTGAAGCAATTCTCGACTCAGATTTAAAGGAATGTCTTCACTGTCAATAACACCTAAGGAGAAATAAATATTTATTAAATATAATTTTTTTGATACTGAGTATATATTTGGAGCATTTATGGATTTTTTTGTATGATAAATAAAGTGTAGTTTTTGAAGCATTAAGCTTTGAGAACTCCAATCACATAGTGAACTGGAGAATGGAAGATCGTTCCATTGTAATTACATAAATACTGAATATATTTTAAATGAATTTCTAAATAAAAAAAAAAAAAAAAAAAAAGATGAATACAAGACAGAAAACATACAAAAAAAAAAATCAGGTATGTACCCTGTACAAACAAAAGATGTTTTATTTATAAACATCTTTGACGTCACATATTAAATTTCCAACAGCTAGAACCGAAATCATGAACTAGGAAATTTACGTTCACCCCCGCTACTTACTCTACCGAATCAGTGTTAGTGATAAATAGATACACACGCCCACTACTTACTCTACTGAATCAACGTCTGGAAGAGGTTAGCCATTTGTTGAATAGTATGATTGTAACAATACAAGTATTTGTATTGTTACAATCATACTATCATGTTACTCTGTCATGCTTTGTCGCAAATTACACATGCAGCATTATGAGATCTGCAAGAGACAGTATCCACGCATAATACACTATCAAAATTATGACTCGGGATCTCAACGAGTACAAAAGTGAGATGGTAACACTGCTTAAAAAAATTTTTTACTGGCGCATTAGCAGCAGTGGCTATTAGGTAATGCTGCACATTCCATTTTGTAATGAGGAAACAGAGATACTGTCAGAGATGAAATATGTCAAGATCTATGATGACAACGAAGAGCTCATACTAGATCATAAATTGTATGAATCGGACTTGGACATTCGCAAAACGATTTAAATATGTAAGACAACAACAACGGTGACCCTGGCGAAGCATGTCTTGCACTGCTTCTATTGGAATGAGAAGAAGCCTGGAAAACAAGATACAGGATATTTTAGAGACTGCTGGGAGTTATTGCGGTACAAGTAAACACATGGATTGTGTTAGGGTAGCTAAGAAAAAGAACAGGTGCATGTATACTTGCGTGTACACCAATGCTAGGAGTTTGGTAAATACATTTGATGAATTTGAGGTATTGCTCAAAGCATCAAAGGCAGATATTGTTGGGACATCAGAGACATGGTGTCACACAGATATAAGGAATGCAGAACTGGAATTTGGGGAGTACAATGTCTACAGAAAGGATAGACAGGATAGGAAGGGAGGAGGGGTTATGCTATTAGTTAAGAAACATAAAATCCAAGGAAGTGAAGCCAGTCGACATCGCTGGACTTTGGAGTCTGTCAACTACGGAGACATATGGCAGAGAAGAAAAATGCATTTGGATACATATAAATTAACACGTGACACAGAAGCCTATGATAGATATAAGTTAATCTGTAATCAAATTACAAAGGAGGTTAGGTATGTGAAGGCAGATTACGAGAAATCTTTGACAAGGGATGCAAAGAAAAACAGCAGCGAGTTCTTTACTTATGTAAACTCTAGAAGGAAGGGGATGAATCAGATTGGTCCATTTGATATCGATGGTTCAACTGGTGATGATCCTGCTCAGGTAGCTAACAAACTAAATGAATATTTTGTGTCGACATTCACACATGAGGAGTTATTCAGCAAGGGGAATGCCAGAGGTGTATTAAACTCTGGCAGTAAGCTAGATAATCTTGTAATAACTGAGAGTAAAGTGGAGGAAAAATTGTTGAAGATAAACACAAGAAAGGCACCTGGGGTGCATGGGATCTATCCAGTTATATTAAAGGAAGGAGCAAAGGAAGTAAGCAAACCCTTAGCCATAATTATGAGAGCTTCCTTGGACTCAGGGGAGGTACCCATAGACTGGAGATGTACAAATGTGACCCCAATTCACAAAGGAGGATCAAAGGCTGACACAAGTAATTATAGACCTGTGAGTTTAACTTCTGTTCCAGGAAAATTAATGGAGGCACTGGTTAAAGAAGCACTGCAGGATCATTTAGACAAGACTTCAGTTACAGCTCGGACACAGCATGGTTTTGTTAAGGGGAAGTCCTGCCTGACCAATTTGATTGGATACTATGATGCAGTCACAAAAGAACTGGATGCAGGGAATAACTTTGATATTATATACTTGGATCTTAGAAAGGCTTTTGATACTGTTGCACATGGAAGACTGCTGCACAAATTGGAGCAGTATGGCACTGGAGGCAAATTGCTGCTGTGGATAAAGGGGTGGTTGAGGGGGAGAAGACAGAGAGTGGTAATCAATGGACACTGCTCATCGTGGACTAATGTTATTAGTGGAGTCCCTCAGGGTTCAGTCTTGGGTCCATTATTGTTTTCTGTATTTATAAATAATATTGATGATGGTATATCAAGCTTAATGTCCAAGTTTGCAGATGATACAAAGGTTAGCAGGGTTGTTAAGGACACTACTGACACTATGCTGCTGCAACAGGATCTGGAAAGGTTGAGCAGATGGGCTGAGAGGTGGCAAATGAAGTTTAACATTGACAAATGTAAAGTACTACACATGGGAAACAGCAACCCCAGAGCAACGTATCGACTCTATGCTACTACACTGACAGTGGTAGAGAATGAAAAGGACCTGGGGGTAATTGTGCAGGCAGATATGAAGTTCTCTGAGCAGTGCAGACGGGCTGCAAGAGTAGCTCATGGTGTCTTATCAATGATATACAGGGATTTTTCTAGCAGGAATAAGGAGGTGATTATTCCCTTGTATAAGGCAATGGTCAGGCCACACCTTGAGTATTGTATACAGGTCTGGAGGCCTCATTTCAAGAAGGATGTAGAGCTGCTGGAACGAGTACAGAGAAGGGCAACAAGATTAGTGAATGGAACAAAGGGCTGATCTTACGAAGAAAGACTTAAGTTTTGCAAATTACAGTGTCTGGAGACTAGGCACCAGCGAGGTGATCTGATAGAGGTGTATAAAGCCTTGAATGGTTTGAGCATGCTCAATGCTGATGGGATTCTGCCTTTTACTCAGAATAATCACCTGAGAGGGCATAAATTCAAATTGAGGAAAGACAGATGTAGGATAGATGTGCGGAAATTTGCGTTTAGCCAACGGGTAGTTGGTTGGTGGAACAGACTTTCCATCCCTTGTTGTGGAAGTTGATAGCCTAAATAAATTTAAGGCTTAGCTGGACAGGTATTCCGAATGAACGGAGGGGTGAAGTGGAAGTTTTTTTTTTTTTTTTTGGCTGATGCTGCATAGGCTTGCTTTCTTGCATCATATGCCTCTACTAATGCTAATGTGGTAATGACCTGCATAGCCTTGTAAAGCGACTGCGAGAAGAAGACCCCTTTCGAAACTTTTATAATCATCCAAAAGGCGAGATGAATGAGGATCTAAAGCTTGCCACGCTCAACCGACTCAGTGCAATTGCAAAGAAACACGAAAACTTGATGTCCAACAAGAACTTCTGCAACTTAATGAGAATGACCAATGACAAGCAAAAGATTCTACTCATACATGTAATTTGGAGTCTGTTATTCCCAATTGCGAACCGATTCAAATATTCTTGACCAGCCCAGCTGGTTGTGGAAAAACATTTATGATTCACTCTTAATGGAAATATGCAACCTCTTCAATAATATAGACGGGTACTGTAATGCCTACATTACATGCACTTCAACTGGTAAGGCTGAAGCGCATGTAATGTAATGATCTTGGATGTGGTTTATGCCAGTTCTGAGCACATCCAAGATCACTGCCCTCAAGATATCCATTTCTCTGGTTATCAAAAGGTTTCTGCCGTGGGTGACAATGGTTGGCCCAAAGCCACCTAAGTGGTATGTCCCGAATCATAAATGTTTTTCTGCAACCAGCTGGTTTATGCCATCTCTGAGCACATGCAAGATCACCTCCTATGATCTTTTATACAAACTCCTCTCCCGACTCCAATTTTCTTTGTTATGAAATGGAAATAACGTCAAATGACGTCATTTTTGAGTCGCAAAATCATGACGAATTGATTTTACTATAGTCCGAAATTTAGTAGGTGCCGCCAAAGATTTTTACACATCAAAAATCAGACTTCCTTAAAAATAACATTAAAATAAACAATGTCAGATATGTGAAATAATTTAAACATGACACATGAGGAACACTAACTTCTGAAGCAGGGAGCATGTGTGTTTCATTTATACCAGGCCTGCCCAACCTTTAAGGCAAGCAGAAAAACCTAACTGCTTATTATGATAACAGATAGATTTAATGACAGCAAAGTGATTCTTGTTGCAGTCATCCATCCTGGGTATACAAAAGAAAAGTCAGTGGGACAAAAAAAAAAAGATTGGAAACATATTCCCTTTATTTATTCAATTCAAACAAATTAATATTGTGTGAAAATTGAAATACATCTAAACATAAAAATTTACAGAACAAATTTTACTTTCTTTTTAAAAAATAATTCCTTTTATATAAAGGTATATTCATCAAAGTTATCCTTCCCTTATCAGCAGTCATTAATATCTTCACTATAAAACACCCAGATTCACTTTTATCAAACTGAATTTACACAGAGCAGATCCACTTCTAAAGAACTGGTTTCTCTCTGTGTAAATTTCTTGCTGCAATCACAAAGTTTCCCAAAACATGGCAATATGAAATAGAATATACAAGTTACAAGTTTGCTGTAAAATGGTGAAAATTTTATAATAATTCAATGTCTTTATGCAAGAATATTTTTTTTGATAAAGTTTTATGCTTGTGAAATACAAGCATACATCGATAGACCAGAAACTGAAGACACATCTAGTTGTGCTGAATGAATCCTGTCCATCAGTTTTAGACTTGCCTTTAATGCAAGAGAAGGAACAAGCAACACCTTGCCAGAAAACAACTGGAGTTATATTTTACTCTGATACCATTCAATTATTTAAGAAAACAAAATTTCCAACACACTACAAACAAATCTTCAATGGTGAGTTAGACACACACATGGACATTTATCTAGGTGTTAGAGACACTTAGATAACTGGTGCCAATTCTTTTCCATGCATGTATGCCATGAAGGAAGACAAAGAACATAAAGACTAAGAAAGTTTTCCAACATTTTACACAGGCATGTTGTCTGATAAAATCGAAATGGCACCAGAAGGTATAGTCAATATGGTTTCATATTGATATACCTTCTGTATATCTTTATTGCAATCAGTGAAAAATTTTATATGCATGCCTGATGAAATGCCCATAACAGCAACAATACTAGGGGTTATCCCTAGCACTGTTGATTTGTTTATCCCTTTCAATATCCTTTTTATCTGTAATTTTCTTAATGCATTTTTTTTTTTTTCATGTGCCATGGGTTTTACACCTGGTGATACAATAAATATTTGCATGCACTGGTAAAATACTCCCCCCCCCTCAAATATGGTCAAGTAAATTAAAAAAAAAAAAAAAAAATTCTGTAACTGTGTTCCCTCTCTCTCTCGGTTTCCATTAAGACAGAATGCAGTTGCCATAAGTGTTCTCACTTAGAATGCATCTAAAATTACCTACCGAGCACTAAGAGAGAGAGAGAAAAGGTATGGATAGTCAAGGAATTGGCACAGAAAAAAAGATGGGTGCCATACCTGCAATATTGTAAGGCAAGAACATAGATGCTTAAGAGAATGAGTCAATAGAGCAAAAATAGGAGGGAATGGAAGAATACTGAATTTCAATACACTGAAAGTGACGATTAATAAAGAACACACACAGTTTTGTTTTGTTTTTAAATCATAATGACTGATTACTATCAACAGTGTGTTCACAATAATTTTCTCAATAAGTTAATTTTATCCTTTACAATAATAGAAAAATAAATAAATCAAATAATGGCATATTTAAATGAAATACAGTTAAGAGTTACCTTTCACAAAACGCAGCCACTTTGGTAAAATTTCTGTTTTATTCTTTATTAGCACCCGCCTGCTATATAGGGAAATACCAGTCTCCACATCCCGACTCATTTCAAAAAGACCAGGTTTGCCTTCTGGAAAATACAGCACACATCTTAAACTTATAGGAACATCAGTTGTGTAATGAAGACAATAACGTGGAACATCATATGCATTGGAAATGAAACGATAAAATGATGAATGCATTTCCTCTGTTACATCTTTAGGATCCAGTAGCCACAGAGCCTGAGAAAAAAAAAAAGTAGTACCTGACTGATTCACTTTTATAAAAACTAAAACACATTGGTTAATTTACACAGCATGTTATGTTTCCATTACACTTGATTTTTTTCTTAAATTAAATGAATTTTTTTCCCTTTTCTCTGACTAATAGAAGTGAAAAATAAATACAGTTGTCTCCTTATCAATTAATTACTAAGATAATAACTTTATAAAACACTTAATAAAACTCTATGATTATATGTTCTCTAAACTTAGCCATTCATAGTTTGATTACAACAGTATAATATTTATTATTCTTCTCCCACATATTTTAAGTCTCTCTCTCTCTCTCTCTATATATATATATATATAACCATAGAAATAAATTAGAATAGGAATTAAAATTTTATTTTTATTTTTAATTCCTATCTATTCTAATTTATTTCTATGGTTATATTTCAAGCATCATGTAGAGCAGGGGTGGGCAACTTTTTTCGTCAGCGGGCCGAATGAAATTTTCATATCACGATGCGGGCCGAATGAAATTTTCGCATCATGATGCGGGCCGGAATAGATTGAACGATTTAATAAAAAAAAATCAGAACCTAAAATGTTATATTACTTGAATTACCAAATTATTAATGTATTTTGAAAAAAAATATCTGAATGTCCAATTATCATTGAAAATGCGGCATTCGGCATCAATTTTTCTTTTTTTTTTTTTAATTGGCTCATTTTATGGGTTATAAATTATATTAAATTAAAAATTGTAATAATTAGAAAAGGCATAAAACATAAAATATCTCGCACCAATATTATTTTTTTTAATAAGAAGTCAAACCCAAAGGAACTTTGTTCGATCGATGCTACAATAATAATTAGGAAATAACTCTTTGATGCTGCGTAGAATCACTTGGTTACTGTTGTACTGGCCGCGATTCCCGATTAAACCGAACGTTTACGGCGAGTGTAGTCAGGTATGGATTTTCTATATTTATGCATTTACCGAGGGGGCCGGCTGTTGCCCACCCCTGATGTAGAGGAATATGCTTTTTGCTGCTTCTGCTGTTTGCTGTACCTTTTTATTTTATTTTATTTTTATTATGAAAGATTCAGTTTCCAACTATTTTAAACGTTATTCAAATATATGTGTGTATATATATATATACAGGGTGTCTCAAAAATACACGGCATAACTTCAGGAATGAGTTCCTCATATGTAGACAATAAAAATATTTTATATCAACATAGTTCCGGAAATGCTTGGTTCCCGAGTTATTAACCGGAATGTCTTATCTCCCGCAGGTGATTTGCTTCATCACAACTACTGGCAGAATCTGGTGGTTTTCCATTCTGACCATGTACTCAAATCAGGAGCAAACCGTACACTTTATGTACGGTTTGCGGACAGCAATGCTCTGGAGGCTCATTGTTTATACCACCAAAGGTTCCCAGAACGAAGATGTCCAGACAGGAAAACGTTTGAAGGTATCCATCGCCGCCTTTGTGAACATGGGACCTTTACACCTCGTGCTGCTGACAGAGGACGACCAAGATCTACAGGAGGAGATTTCTTCTTGTGGGGACAATTAAAGTCATTGGTGTATTCGACTCCGGTAGCTGATGTGGAAACTTTTTGCAATCGAATTGTGGCAGGTTGTGAGACAATACGAAACATGCCAGGAATTTGGCATCATCTTTGCAAGTCCATGAAGACATCGATGTGAGGCCTGTATTCAGGCAGAAGATGAACATTTTGAACAATTACTATAACATGATGTGAACAGTTAAGTGTCATAGACAGACCTTCAAAACTCGGAAACCAAGCATTTCAGGAACTATGTTGATATAAAATATTTTTATTGTCTACATACGAGGATCTCATTCCTGAAGTTATGCTGTGTATTTTTGAGACACCCTGTATATATATACATACAAGTAGTTCCCGATGTTAAGAGCTAATGTGTTCCTAGCGCACACTTGTAAAGTGGGAATTTATTTGCTACAGATTGTAATGTTAAAAAAAACGGGTTACGTTCTCCACAATGAAATTTGACCATAGTAATGTTAAGTAAAGGTCAACAAAACAATAGTTTATACTTAAACAATGATTTATTTATCCAAAGAAATGAAAACAGCCTTTAAAATCAAGCAAATTATAATAAAGAAATTATCTGTGTCATACAGATGTTAAAAAAATATTTATTCTTCATCATTGACTAAATGTACACTTGTTGATGGTTCATCACTCATTGCTGGTTTGGCACTCGTTGTTGGTTTTGTTGAAAGCAAAAGGAGTCATCTTCTTCTTCTTCAGAAATGCTTCAAGAGTCATTTGTTTCCAAGGCAGTCTTTTCATTTCTTCGTAAATTTCATGACAGCATGCATAAGAATTATTTAAATCTGTAGCAACTTTTCTAGTGCGCTCGAAAGTTGAATATTGTGACTCGAAAATCTCAATTGCTTTTTCTGTGTTGAAATCTTCATCAAGCCCCTTCAGAGTGAAGAAACGAACAGGAGTTTCAGCTGTTAAATCTTCTTCTTCTTCTTCAGTTTCTTCACATTTTGCCATTTCAAATGAGGTCTTCATTTGTGAGCTCTCTATTGTGTACTTGAAGCAGATCAGTGACGTCAGCTGTAGAAACCTCAAGCTGCAATTGATTAGCAACATTTACTACTGCTTCTGTTTTATTTTGTATGATCTCTTCTGGTTCTTCAAATCTTTCAAAGTTATCAATAACCTGATGAAAGGGTTTATTCCAAACACACTTCACGTTACTCTCTGTAATTTTGTCCCATGCTCATTTTATTTTGATTGCATCTAAAATATGGAATTCTTTTCAAAATTCTTTAAGAGTTGGACCTCCCTCCTTATCTCTGCCTGAACAAACAAATGCATGCACAATAGTACTGTATTATCTGTATTATATAGCTACGTGTGTGGTTTGAAATGCCGTATTTATAAATGTTTAGCATTTATTTATTATAATTAATGTTTTTATTTTCAATTTTGTTGATACTTGAAAAAAACTCGTAAACCTAGGATTACTTTTGTCAATAGTGTGGCTTTGCACTGGAGTGCTTGTATCTGTTCTATTTTTAATTTTCGCTGCATTAGGACCACCGCTATTCAAGTCCTCTGCATTGCCGGTTCGATCTGGGGATCGGGTGGCGGACTGACCTTTCGATCGACTCGCCTTTGTGGCGATTTGTCTAGTGATCAAAATGCAGCGATTCCCTGACCATTATTGGCCTTGTGGTCCTCTGTTGAGATGGGGCGTA
Organism: Mastigoproctus giganteus; assembly: GCF_048544385.1. NCBI lineage: Eukaryota > Metazoa > Arthropoda > Arachnida > Uropygi > Thelyphonidae > Mastigoproctus > Mastigoproctus giganteus. The sequence goes on from NC_143575.1 coordinate 51,659,632, forward strand.
ATGGTCAGTCTATTTTTGGTTTATTTTTGTTTTATTTTATTGTAGTGGTCTAGATCTCTGTTGGTGATATTTCACATAAATTTGGACCTGGTGCCCGTCAGAGGGGGCACCGTTAAATTTCTATTTTAATTGGCTTTCAAAATTTAATGAATTATTATCCTTATAATTAGATGTTCTAAATTATCTTAGAGATTTTCTGCTGTAATATTTTTACTTTTGTTACCCCTCTCTTCCCTCCCTGTTTGGTTTGATTCTTAAGTTTAATTTCGACTATTTTCACTCTTGTCTTGTCATACTGCTGGCATTATTTTATTTTTAACTCTCATTCTAATTTATTTGTATGGTTATATATACAGTACACACACACACACACACACACACACACACACACACACACACACACACACACACACACACACACACACACACACACACACACACACACACACAACACAACACAACACACACTAGTGGGGGGAGGGGGAGAGAATTTGTGGTAAACTCTGCATTTTGTTCCCTTTATAGACTGGAAGAAATTGAGTTTTTTAACTTGAGACTGATTGGCCTGGCTCAGGCTGAGGCATAGGTTTTTGCCAATAAATTATTTAGGAATTGTGATCTCACAAATTTATAGACTGGCTTGCAAATATATGCATTGACAGACCCCTTTTGGAGCTTAACCTTTGAACTATTATGAAACTAATATATAATTTTTTATTTTATTATTACTATTTTTGGTCAGTACCCTAACTTCCAACTAGTATAGCCAGTTGCATAAATCTTCTCAAATGTTGAAAGCTTCATTATCATAGGGTATTATCAATTATTTGTGTTAAGAGTATTAAAATAAAACATACACCGCATTGATGTGAAATGGGTTTGTTTCACTATGCATATGCACCTATTGTCTTCACCATGTCCAATAATGTTCACATTTTCCAATGCAAACCTCTCTCTCTCTCTCTCTCTCTCTCTCTCTCTCTCTCATACATATATGTATGTATCATGGGATACATACCTAGCAACAGGTAGGCCCATCTTTTGCCCAGATAAGGGCAGTCACAGTGAAGAATTGAGTCCACTAGTTCAAGCGTCCACGGGTATTTTCATTCCATCCTTGCTGGACCGCTGTCCATAAATCCGTTGCATTCCTGGATGGAGGATCCAAAGGACACGAACCCTGTGGAGCAGCATCCCAAAGATGCTCCACAGGGTTCATGTTCGAGAAATGGGGAGGCCACTCCATGGTGGTAAAATCTGCAGAATGCTCTTTGAACCATGTTCTAGTCACCACGGCTCTGCAGGGAGGTGCATTGTCTTGCTGGAAGAGTCCACTGCCCTGTGGGTGTACGATGACCATTAAGGGATGCAGATGGTCTGCAAGGATGAACACATAACCTGGACAGTTCAGAGATGCATCTAAATGTACCAGAGGTCCCAACGTGTGTCAGATGAACATGCCCCAGGCCATTACCAACTGTCCACCTGCCTGAACAGTTCCTTGTTGACATGACAGGTGCATAGCTTTGTGCAGTTTCCACCAAACATGCATCTTCCCATTAGCTCGAAATAACTGGAAACAGGACTCATCGAACCAGGAGACCCATCTCCAATCATCCAAGGTCCAGTGCCAATGTTCTGTTTTACCCAGTTGAGGTGTAGTGTAGAGTCCTGTGTTGTGGTGTTAGCAATGGGACTCTGGTGAGTCGGTGGCTCCCATAACCTACTGCAGTAATGATCGCCTGATGGTATTGGTGGCACCTCTTCCTCATTGAAGTCGATGGTGATTTGTGCCACTGTCACTCTCCGGTTGGCTGAAACAATGTTAGACAGACATCGATGGCCACGTTCATCCACCACCTTTCTCCACCCACAGCATTGTCCATGATGAGATGTTATTCTGGAAATGGCGTATTCCTGATACACTCTTGATACTGTTGAATGGGGATAGTGCAATTTCTGTACCACCTCTGTGATAGAGTGATCCACGTGTTGGGCACTCACTATCCTCCCTCTTTCAAAGTTGTTTTACTCATGACATTTATCCATACTGACATTGAATTACTGCCTAAATGCAGTGTACCTATATACCTGCCAAGCGGTGGGTTTGTCCACTAGCGAGAAGGGTGACTGTCGCGTTGCCCAGGAACCAGGTACCCTACGGATTCTGTCCTTTCGGGGTGTGCGTGTGTGCGTGCGTCTTTCACAAGTGACACCATGTTCATGAGTCTTACATAACAATACACACATGAAGCATGCATGGACTGCATAAAAATAAAAATACTGCATTAAAACTACATTTAATCAATGAACTTCCTTTTCCAGACAAACTGTATGGAAATAATTTGTACTTTGGTTCAATTCATGCAATGTTTTGGGTTTTTTCATGTCTGTATGGACAATAAACATTCTATCATTCAATAACCTACATATACTTTACTCCTTTGAAATCTAAAATCAAGTGTTTATATATATACATGAATAACATGCTGAATTATAATTCCTAATTCAACATAATTAATACTGTAACTGAAAAAGATTATAATTTTTTGGAGAATAATTTTTCAACTATATGTTGCTTTTCCCAGTGAGTGTTATGTTCCCTGACAAGGCTGAGAATCCATTATATTTACTACAGCGGTTAAGATCCCAAAATATCTATGAAGACCTATAATTGAAATACAAAACCAGAAAATACTCAGTAATCAAGAACTATAACCCCTATTTCAATCAGAGAAACAGATCAAATAATTAAATATATGCCTAACAATAAATTTAAAACTATATCATCTCCAAACCCATTGCAACCATAAAATTCTCCAATAACTCTTAATACAGTGCTTGAAGTGGGGTTGGATGATATCCAAACTCTTTACAGAAGGTTTGAAAACAGATCCTGTTACATTTTCATGGAATTATGAAAATGTAGCAGTATAGTTCCACTCAGATGGCTCCAAAGGAAACATTGGAAGTCCATGAAAATGTAATAGGGTCATTTATGAGGCCTTCACTTTACAAACTATCCCGAGACTTTTATTATAGCTTACAAAATTCACAAATCATTTGGCTTCTTTTTAATTCCCCAGTTCAAGTACCACCCGGACCAGAAGCCTGCAACCTTTCAGGATCAGTGTGTCAGGTTCATTATAGTTGTGGTCTTCAGTATCAAATGTTAGAAATAAAAGAATCTGCATAAGAATACTGCCATCCATTATTGCAAAATAACAATTTTTTTCAATAATGGATGCATATTCATTGCAGGTGATAGTAGATGGCTCACTTTCTGCTAACTTCTCAACAACTCCTGAATTAGACCAATAGAAAAAGTAAAAGTGTACAAAAGAGACAATAATAATGACAAATTTATGAATTATTAAATTCAATTTATACTGACATATATCGATTAACAATAGAAAACATAAATTCAGCTGTCAAAATAGATTCGAGGAAATTTCAATACATCTAATATAATTTTAAAAGTACACACAAAAAAAATATTCGATTAATTGTTTAGAATTATCTATGCATTTCAAGTAAGACAAAATAATTATTAAACATATGTAAAAAAATTACATACTGCTGTCTGTCAATACAAGCTGCTTGTTCTAATTCACCAGAATCATTGTCACAAAGAATAATGCACAGTCCTTCCTCCATTCTCTTCATTAGGATACATTGAGACTACAAATAATTAATTTATGGAGGAGACATTGAATCATAGTTATAATGCAGGTGTTCCCCAGGGATTCATCCTTGGACTTGGGGGAAGTCCCCACGGACTGGAGATGTGCAAATGTATCTCAAATTCATAAAGGGGAATCAAAGGGTGACACAAGTAATTACAGACCTGTTAGTTTAACTTCTGTTTCAGGAAAAATAATAGAGTCACTGGTTAAAGAAGCATTGCAGGATCATTTAAACAATGACTGCAGTAATAATTCAGACACAGCATGGGTTTGTCAAGGGGAAGTCTTGTCTGACCAATTTGATTGGATACTATGATGTGGTCACAAAGGAACTGGATGCAAAAAATAATTTTGATATCATATACTTGAATTTCAGGAAAGCTTTTGACACTGTTGCACATGGAAGACTACTGTACAAATTGGAGCAGTATTGGCATTAAGGGCAAGTTGCTGCAATGGATAAAAGGATGGTTGAGTGGGAAAAGACAGAGAGTGGTGGTCAGTGGGTACTGCTTTATATGGACTAATGCTATTAGTGGTGTCCCTCAGGGTTCGGTGTTGGGTCCATTGTTGTTTTGTAAATTTATCAATGATATTGATGAAGGTATATATCAAGCTTAATTTCAAAGTTTGCAGATGATACAAAGGTTGGCAGGGTTGTTAATAACAGTAATGACAGTATGCTGCTGCAACAGGATCTGGAAAAGTTGGGTAGATGGGAGTGAGAAGTGGCAACTGAAGTTTAACATTGACAAATGCAAAGTACTACATATGGGTAGCAGTAACCCCAGAGAAACGTACCAACTATGTGGTGTTACACTCAGGGTTGTGGAGAATGAAAGAGACCTGGGGGTAATTGTGCAGTCAGATATGAAGTTTTCTTACAGTGCAGACAGGCTGCCAGAGTAGATCATGGGGGTCTTGTCAATGATATACAGGAATTTTGCAAGTAGTGATAAGGAGGTGATTATCCCTTTGTATAAGACAATGGTCAGGCCACACCTTGAGTACTATGTACCGGTCTGGAAACCTCATCATAGGAAAGATGTAGAGTTGCTAGAATGAGTACAGAGAAGGCCAAAAAGACTGGGAAGGGAACAAAGGGGTGCTCTTATGAAGAAAGGCTTAAGTTCTGCAAATTGCAGCTTCTGGAGACTAGGCACATGCGAGGCGATCTGATTGAGGTGTATAAGGCCTTGAATGGATTGAGCAGGCTCAATGCTGATGGGATTTTTCCTCTTGCTAAGATTACAAACCTGAGGGGACATAGATTTGAACTGAGGACAGACAGTTGTCAGTCAGCGCGTAGTTGATTGCTGGAACAAATTTCCATCTGTTGTTGTGGAAGTTGATAGCTTAAATAAATTCAAGGCAGGACTAGACAAACGTGGAATGAATGGATCAGTGAAATGGGAAAGTTTTTTTTGGCCAATGCTGTATAAGCTTGCTTTCTTGCATCATGTGCCTCTACTAATGCTAAGGTTCTATTCTTTCCAAATTAATTTATGGAGAAGACATCTAATCATAGTTACTAATGCAGGTGTTCCCCAAAGTTGTAATCTTTCTCCCACTGTTTTCCTCTTGTAAACTGATGACTTGCTTCCACTGTTATTGTTTGTTATTTGATTTTTAGGAGCATTAGCAACTAAGGCCATATTGCTCAGGGATATGCAGTGGTCATTCCCTGACATTTTCCGTATCCATCGTATTTGGTGGTCATGGGCTTGAACCCCGGTCTAATCAAGAAGCGTGTGCTACGCACTGCTGCTCCTGCCCACCTGGCTACGGAGGCGCCAATTGCTTCCACTGACTATAAATCATATTAACATTTCTGCCAATACAGCACACTACATTCCACCTTCCAGTTTGAGAAACTTTGCATTGCATTGCATTACACAAACTACTTTTTGAATATCTATCAGCAATCCTTCAGTATCTTGGTAAAACTTTAATTGGATAAAGGAAAGTTACATAACTTCACTCCCGATTAAACTTAGTCCTGTGTTATTTCACACAAAAGAATCTACCACTCCTGTGTCAATGCTCAGATTTCTAGATAAGATTACATATCATTATTTGAGATTATTTTGTCTACTAATCGGTTTCTTGGCATAAGCACATTGCAAATACTGTATAATTTTTCTTCCTCTGCATAAAAAAACTGAATATTCTTTTCTTCTCTCAGCTTTTTTTTTCTTCTAAATATCTACCGAATCGGTAAAGATTTCAAATCCACTCTACAATGGAATATTGTTCCCACTTCTAGGGTACGGTAGGGGAACTGAAAATGTCTCTCAAGTTCTTAAATGCTATCTAAAAGAGAGTAATCAAGTTAATTAATTACCCATTTCACAAAGTCTCTTTGCACTCATTGATATATCTGCAGCATGCCTTTTCTGTAGATATTTTCATAGGTGTTGTTCTTCTGAACTTGTATCTGTAATTGATTGACTTGTCTCCAATCCAAACTTGTGTATCAACAAGTCAATATTCATTCGCTGTTCAATTCCAAAATCATAAAACAAACCTGTCCTCTTCCTCATTTATCCCTTCTACTTCTGTTCTTTGAAACAGCTTTCTTTTGCAAGAATTTCACAAAAATACAATCCACAGAACAAACAAGTACCTTGTGAATCTTCAACCCATACATGGTACCAAGGTATTATTAAACTGAAATATAGGTGGTTTTTTTTTTTTTTTTTTTTGAAAACCGCAGACAGAAAAGTTTTTAGAACCTACAGTACTTAGAGTACTGTGCATGGTAGATTGAGTAGTTGAAAGTTCGATTAAAGGTTGAGAAGATGAAAGAAGATACTTGTTGATCTTAGACTTGAATGTAATATATATTTTTGTGGCAAACACACACTGTTTCCCACAAAAATGTATATCTCACCAAATAAATTCACTATACTATTAATTTCTAGTAAAACAAAATCATACATTTTCACCTCTGAAATATGAATATAATTTATATGTTTGAAGTGGATTCAATAAAAAAAGAAAAAAAAAAGTTGAGCATGTAATTATGCTCATATAATTATTATAACAAAGAATGGTATTCATATAATTATATAATTATTATATAATTATATAATAATTATATAATTATTATAACAAAGAATGGTATTCAGCTTTTAATATTTTTTCCTTTAATATGACCAGTAATATTCAAGATATTTCATCTCTTACCTGCACTGTGTTTGCCTGTTTCCCATTTAAAAATATGGAACTACCAACAAAGCTGCTATATTTCTTAATAATTTCTAAAGAAAATAAAATAAAATATATTGCTTCTTATTCCAAACTATCCAAACATTTTACTAATAAAACAACATAATATAATTATGTTATGATGTTTGAAGAATTTTTACACTACACTGCATTAGACTGTTTTGTTTAAATTTCCAAATGATATTTAGATGGCCAAACATTTCAAAATGCTGTTCATTTCTTCTGTGGTACAGAATAAGAAGCAAAGAAGGGTGAACAACACTTCAAAATGTTTGGCCATGGTATGGGTAAAAAACCTTCAAATTAGTACCCCACTTTTAAAATGTTTAGTTACTTGTTTTAAATAATTATGCTATTCTCTCATAAGAGATAAATTAATAATTTCTTTATTTAATAAGTAGAAGATGGGTACTTCAATACCATTACTAACACTAAAAAGCACTGCTATAGACCAGGCTTCCACTTTTATACACATAAAGTCTTTCTAAGCAGCATTTATGCAAATAAAATCACCTCACCAGAAAAATTATGTTCAACAGAATATTTATGGGCAATACATCAAGTTTAAGCTCTAAGTATTAAATATATACTGAAGCAGAAAAGGCTGGATTTAAGATTTTGGCACCTACAGGCACTAAATTAAGAAACACCCACTGCTTCCCACAAAAATGTATGTGAAATGAAACCACATTTTTTATTTCTAAGCTGTATAGTGAGTTATCATTTGAGTGTATAGAATCTATCCATTTATATTAAAAGAGACAGCAAAAGAGGTAGGCAAATTTTTAGCCATAATTACTCATGAGCTGGATGTAGGGAACAATTCTGACAGTTTATTTGGATTACTGTATAAGCTGGAACGTGCTGGAATTACTGGAAAGATTCTAAGATGGATTGCAGGGTAGCTGTAGGGCAGAAGGCAGGGGATTGTGATTAAAGGATAGTCTTCAGATTGGTGACGTGAGTTCCTCGGAGATCCAACTTCTGATGGTTTTTGGACCACTGTTGTTTTTGATTTTCATAAATGGCATTTACATTGCAGACAATGTAAATAATGGAAGAGGTGTTAATGATTATTGCCAAGCAGCATTCCTTCAGGATGACTTGAACAGACTTCAAGTATGGTCAGAAAAGTGGAAGCTATGTTTGAATGCAGCAGAATGCAAAGTCTTACACTTGGGGAATAGTAACCCCAGAATAACTTATAGACCTGATGGAGTTGAATTAAAAACAGTAGAGAAAGAAAGGGATCTGGAATAACTTCCAGATCCCTTTCTTTTGAAAAAATGATATGGGCAGATGTGAAGTTCTCTGAGCACCGTAAACAAGTGGCCAGGAATGTCTATGGTGTTCTATCAATAATTTATCAAACAATATCCTGTGGAGGTCATAATCCCACTGTATAAGACTATGTAAGACTACATTTGGAATACTGTGTTCAAGTATGGAGACCTCATCTGAAAGAAGACAGTTTCTTGAAAGGAGCCAAAGACAGGCAACTTGAATGGTGAGATTGGTAAAAGGGCGACCATATGAGGAAAGACTCCATATATGTGACCTACAGAGCTTGGCAACCAGGCACCTCAGAGGTAACCTGATTGAGGTTAAAAGCTGTGAGAATGGCTAGTAAAAATGAATGAAGGTGGAATTTTCACTGTTATAGAGAATTCCATAACTCGGTGGCACAAATTCAAATTACAGAGGAAGAGGTCTGGACTACATTGTAGGAAGTTTTCTTTTAGTCAGTGAATCATTGATTACTGGAACAAGTTGTCTCCACAGGTATCGGTATTAGCCATATAGTGCAAGCAAGCCACAGGCTTTTGCTGCACTGGCCAAAAAAAAAAAGCAGATAACAAAAAAGAGATTACATGCTTCCCCCCCTCACATAGGTAACTATGCAGTTGACCTTTGAATTTCTTCAAATCATCAGCCTCAACTACTTGTGAATGTATCCTCGGTGATACTGGCTAAAAACCCTTGCACTACTTACATTCAAATGAATTGGTCTCTACAAATAAATACTTTTACCTATAAGTGTGAGCCACACTGATAAAAATTTCCTCCTTAGAGCCTTGCAGGCTCCCTCAAGTCTACAGTTAATTCACAAGGCTTTCAGCATATAATCCCTCCTATCGTGACTGGGCAGAATTGCAGACATATACATGTGACCTAATTCATGGAATTTTTTCAGCGTAGTCCTATATTTATCCAACAAATAATCAAATCCTATTTGTTTAATATTGTTAGTGCCCACATGAATAATGATGATTTAGCTGATTAAAATCTGACAATCTGTTGGTGACATCATCAATCATTACTCGAGCAAACACACCCTGGTTCTGGTCCACCTATGTTCATTACAAAAAACGTTACCCATATCCCTGACAATAGAATCTCCCAATAAAATTAAATCTCCTTCAACCAAAGCAGTCAACTTCTCCTCCTCTGGGATCCAAATCAGGGATGTATTGCTTGGCAGGTCATAAGATACTTGAGTCCTTGACAAGCTCCCAATTACACTTGTTTCTAGGGCAAGCACTGGTTTCTCCAGTGACTCAAATTCTTCTAGTAATGCACCAAACTGTAATTTGAGATTGGTAAACTCCTTACATCGGGTGAAAGAAAATAACTGCCAGTTGAGCTTGGTCTATCTACTAGACTGACCTTTGAACACATGCCACAGGCTATACAAGCAATGAACTTGACTCACACCAGAAATTCCTGCATGGATTTCTGTCTGGATCATGATGTCTTTGGACTTTGTATTGATAGTGGATCTTGTAACAACCATTATTTAGGTAAAATCTGAATTTAAGAAAATTTATAATATATTACAGAATTTAAATTAACAAAGTATTACAGAAATTAAATTTTAACAAAATGTGATCCACTAGTGAAATTCAATTTAAGCTAACGAAGTTACCAAAAAGAATAACTTAGCAGAAACACTTTAGAAAAGGTAATGATTAAATTTACAAAATATTGTAGAAATTAATTTCACAAAATTACAGAAATTAAATTTTAAATATTTTAAACAAAAAATTTTTCTATCAGACACCTGATGTTAATCCCCTTCAGGAGCCAAATTGAAACATGATTGCTCTCTTTGACTGACTACAGCAGGTAGTTGAGGCTGATAGTTTGAATAAATTCAAAAGACAACTGTATAGTTACCTATGTGAGGAAGGAAGTGCATAATTTGTTTTGTATTTTCTTTATCTATTTTTTTTTTCTTTTTCTCACTCTCTTTTCTTTTTCTTTTTTGTTGGTGTAGCAAAAGCCTGTGGCTTTCTTGAACTATATAGCCAGTACTATTATTATGAGAGCATCCTTGGATTCAGGAATGGTTCTTGTGGCTCTGCATCCCCAATTCAGAAAGGATTATCAAACGGTAACATGAGTAATACAGACCTGTTAGCTTAATTTCTGTTCCATGAAAAATAATGGGTCACTAATCAAAGAAGTGACCCATTATAGCTTAAAGTCTAAGTTGCAGGAGATATGAAGGCTGGCAGGGTGGTTAATCACAGTAATCAGGTTATGCTATGACAACAAGACCTATACAAATCGGGCAGATGGTCTGAGATATAGCAATTGAAGTTTAACATTGATAAATGCAAGGGACTGCTTATGGGTAGCAGCAATCCCAGATTAATGTACCAACTATGTGGTACCACACTAAGATTCTGATGGTGAATGAAAAATACCTGGGGGGGGGGTAATTACGTAGTCAGACATGAAGTTCTCTGAGCAGTGCAGACAAGCTGTCAGGACAGCTAATGGAGTTTTGTCAATGATATACAGGAATTTTTCCAGCAGGGATAAGGAGCTGATTATCCCATTTTATAAGGCCATATCTTGAGTACTGGATACAGATCTGGAGGCCTCATTTCAGGAAGGACATGGATCTGTTGGAACAGGTACAGAAAATAAAGTGAGATTAGTGAGAGGAACAAAAGGGTATTCTTACCAGGAAAGGCTTCAGTTCTGAAAACTGCAGCACTCAGAACTAAGCACCTGCAAGGAGATATGATTGAAGTGCTTAAGACTTTGAATGATTGGATAAGCTAAATGCTATAGAAGTCTTCCTCTTCCTCAGACTATACACATAAGGGGGCATAAATTCAAACCGAGGAAGGATGGTTGTCAGGTAGATGTGCAGAAATTTGCCTTAAGCCAGCAGGTGGTCAAATTGTTAACTTGAATCTGTTTCGTGTCTTTGTTTATGTTATTTCCATCTGGTATTATAGAGATGGGTAGTCTGAATAAATTCCAGGAATAACCAGACAAACTATTAGAAGGGAAGGATGGGTGATATAAGAAGTGTTGGCTCTTCTTTTTTTTTTTTTTTTTTTTTTTGTGTGTGTCTGATACCATATAAGCTTGCTTTCTTACATCATTTGCCACTACTAATACTAAATCCTGAAATTAAAAGGACAATGGTGGTGAGGTCCTAGTAAAAGTCCTTTATTAAGATTCTGACTTCGGTGGCAGAAAACAAGAGTGGTGCCTGATTCTCAGTTCATAATTCTGAATAGGTTGATTAGTTAGGTCCTCTCATTCAATACAGTATTTGATGAATGCTTGCTTAAAAAATAAATAAATAAAATTATAATAAAAAGCTTGGTTTGTATTCCCACTTTTCCAAGAAAAGTATGAAACTTTGTACTTTCTGTAAATTACAGAAAGACACACTTCTGGCTTAAAAATGGCAATTACCTCAGTGTCTGCAGACAGGAGGACACTAAATCACTTGAATGTTCCTTGCTGACTGATATCCACCTTTCCATTTCCTCAGTATATAACCATGGATGAAGTTAATCAAATTGTTAACTTGAGCTCTGTTTCATTCACAAATGAGCAAGGCCGTGCAAATGGGGGGGGTTGCAATCGATGTGCTGCACCTGATCTGTGGGGCTCCCTGGTGCAGTGCATGCAACATAAATAAACGAGGTCCCTTAACCCCTTTTGCATCTGGGCCCCCAAGTATCTTTGCACAGCCCTGCAACTGAGCCCAAACATGTGTGGACTTCCTATATTCAGTTTCTGATAGGGGTGGCATCTGTAGAGTGAGAGCCTTTGTGAAATTTTCTTTAAATAAATAAAACTGTATGTTTAAATATACATTCATGAAAAGGATAATTCTTATTTGACTCTGTTAACACTTTAAACTCCTACATACAATTATAATCTGGTGCTGGTTTTACCCAAAATTGTAACAAAAGTGTTCTCATGGCACCTGATAGGTGCCCACCTTTTTTTTTTTTCTTTTAATTCCTGAAAGTGTTTTTTTAATTCCCTTTGAAGTATACCAATATTTCATCTTTTTAATAATGAACTGCAATATTTGGTAAATTTGATTTTTTATTTTTTGTGAAAATTTTTAAAATTAAAAATTTCATTTTTAATATATTATTTTCAATCAAACAAAATTTTTATTAATTCTACTGAAAATAAAAATAAAAAGCATTACAATAATGAAATAGAAACAGTGTTGAAATGTTTTGTCAAGTAAATAAATAATAATCATAACAATAGAAACAGAAACTACTTTACATATAATAATAACAGAGGAAAAAAATTTGTACATTTTTAAAAATGTACATGTATAATTCCAAATAAATAATAACTGTTCACCTCCAAAACTGCTCATATAAAAGTCTATATTTAGATATAGACTTTTATATATATATTTATATAATATAAATAAATTTATATATAAATATTTATATATTTAGATATAGTACAGAGTGTTTCAGCCTTGAAATAACAATTAATGTGAAATTGTTATTTTGGAGAGGTACCTATCATGCTCCACACAACTAGTGTCAGGATAATGACTGGCCAAAAACTGTTTTCTCCTACACAGTAATTTGGATATTATCCTATAACAGTAATGGTGATTTCTGACCTGTGTACCCAAAATAAGCTGAAACAAAAACATAACAATTTTCATATGCAAGAAGGAAAAAAGTATTCATTAATATATTATAAGAAGGTAATAATGATCTTTGAAAGTTTTTAAAAAATGAGAACTTTGCAGCATAATTTTGTGCACAATTACATTTACAGTTTTCACCACTAGATGTGACTGACAGACCATAAAACAAATTTGTCTTCAAATAAAAAATATTTTTTATTTATGAGAGGACATGAGCCAGTATATTTTATCATGCATGCTGCTTGTAGCATGACTGCATTTCTATTATGTTATATTTGCTCTCCAGTACACAAGTTTAGCTTGTGTAAGAACAGCTTGCCCATACAAGGACAGTCTGTGTCATGTCACATATCCTCATGTTGCAACTATTGTGTTATCATTATTTTTCTCTTCAAATAAAATTGGTTTGGTTCATTTCAGAAGTACACCAATGAAGTTTTCAGACTAAACTAAGGACAGGGAACAACCTTCTTATTAAGAAAAAAGCAATTGATTAAGATGATTTAAATTTAAAAATTGCAATGTAATAACAAACAGCCTAAACTTAAAAATAAAGGAGAAAGACCCTGGTGCCTTTTAAACAAAATATCCTGTGTGTATGAACTGAAATTTTATATAATACATTATTATGTAAACCAAAACCTTAAATTTGGCATTGTAGTTGACATATATAATACAGGCTGGCCTCGATTAATGTGATTAATTCGTCCTGCGAGCGCATCGCACAAAACGAAAATGCGTTAATCGAATATAATAGGAAAATCAATATAAAAAATTTTAATTGGTCCTTGACCTTCTGGAATGTCCATAAAGAATTTTAAAAATACCTTTTAAATAACTTTTTAACTGTATACAATGTAAAAGATAATAAAAATAATTATGGAATTAAATGTTATTGCATAAAACAGTGGTTCCCAAACTGCGCGCCGCGGAATATGTATTTTAAATTTTCGAGGGAAACACAGCGATACTCGACATCTGTCAGACATCGTGCGAACTACTAGCTCGAGATAGTTCACAGTTTCAGCATTTCTTATTAAGTTGTTTGGACCTAACTACTAAACAGAGCTGTTAGGTATTTCTTTTGACTGGGTGAGCCTTGAAAAAATTACTGAGACACTAAGGGTGCCGTGAACTAAGAAAGTTTGGGAACCTGTGACATAAAATACACAATGAAGAAATGACTGTTGCGGAAATATTTGAACAGTGTTGACTTGTTCTTTTCATCAATCAATTTCCGATAGCCGACAACAATCTTCTTTGGACCCTGGCGAAATAAATATCGCAGAAAACCTCAAACCTTTTGTTTGAGGTTCTCTGCGATATGAAAGATTTCATCTAATTCTTTTACCGTTATCTCCTTCGCGGTAATTTTCTTCTGGCTCATTTAAAAATTTGAATTTTTAAGCAAGTGTGCATTGACTTTATTAGCAGGAGACAAACAAGTAACACGTCTTCTTCCAATGGTTGATGGAACACACCGAGGCGGGCAGCAGACAAACGTTTGTTTATTGACCGTACGACTCACAGTAAGCTTAACACGCAATTCAAATCTTTTTCAACTATCACATAAAAAAAAAAAAGATCGCGTTAACTGGAAATATGCATCGTGTAAAGTGAAAAGTGGTATAATTTTTCAAATAGCGTTAACTGAAAATCGCGGTAATCGAACTCGCATTACGCAAGGCCTGGCTGTATCTGCATAATCCAATTATTCAGTGAGGAGGTGTAAAAAAAATTGTTTTGAAAGGCATTCCTTCTTACCAAATGAAATAAGTGAGTAAATATTGAAAACACATAATAACCTTTAATCTTTTCATCATCTGAAAATTCAGCACATTCTGGTTTCAGATGAAGGACAATTTTAGTTCCAGGCTGAACTCCTTCTGCTTCAGTAATATCATATGTACCAGACCTATTAAACAAGAAAATGCAAAATCACAAAAAAGTCAGTGAAAAATCAATGCATACTCATTTTTGTAAAAAACACAAATTTTTCTATTTTTATCATTATTTAAAGAAAACCTATTTTATATACCTCTTTTATGTTAACATACACGATAAACCCTCACTTTAATGCACTTCAATTTAACTGACAAAAAAAATAATGGATAGTGTGTCATCATGATGTCTCAGCAGGGGTGGCATCCATATTAGACCCAGTGACATAACTGCCTTAGTATGATTTTCAGTCTGAAAATATTTTAACTGGTATTTATCACAGAAGTTAAAATATTTTCACTCCCAGAGATATCATTTTTATTAGTTGCTAAGTGAGTTACACCACAGGAGGAGGATCATCTGAACATCCAATGAGGATACTCCAAAACTCTTTATACTCTGAAAAAGCTTTAGTCTGAGTTTCACTGCCATTATATGGCAGGAAAATTTGAAGTCCTTCTACTCCACACAATTGCTAGGGGCATAAATGATAGAATTACAACCTCCTTTAATGTGTTTAATTTAATAGTACAGCATTCTAGCAACTTGATGATTATATGTATCTTGAGTTTCTCAGACAACGGATTTAGGAGGACATGACTTACCCAAGTATAGCCCACTAAACTGAAGTTTACTGTAGTTTTATTTTGTACTATTTCTCTATCATGGTAAAAGTGAATAATTTAAAAAGATGTTTCACAGCTACTACGAAACATTCTTAAATTCCTTTCCATTCAATTTTAAAATTCTACCATTCACTTCACTAAATAACTAAATTTTTTTTCATGCCTCTGGAGCAAGTTGCAGATTCTAAAGGAAATTGATCCATTGATTCTAAAAATACCAAAATTATGTGTCTATCACATTGCTATTGAAAGGTATACTGAAATTTTAGTAACGTAATGAATCAATTAATAATTAACCAATTTCAATATTACATAATAATACATATGTTACTTTAAAAATGAGTTCTTATTCATTTTAAAATACTTTAATCAAACATATAATATACTATATATATTCTGTTTCCTTAGGACTGTTTATCACTCAGAGTTTTTCTTAAAGATCATTCTGCTTTCCCCTTTTAAGAAACCAGCAGTAATTTCCCATCATGGAAACGTCTTGATGAAAGCATTCTCCTTGCTCATCACTTAGACATTCCACATTTTTAGGAAAAACTGAGATGACAATGAAGCAAACGAAATTTCAAAGACATCAGCAGCCATATCTTTATAACACTGCAGTAAAGTTGATACCAGAGATCCATAATTATCTTCTTCCTTATTCCAAGAAATCTATGCACAACTGCTTTAAATGACTGCCAAGCTGCTACCTCAGTATACTGTAGTTTTGTTTCAAATACATCACCTTTGAGGAGTTTCTTTATTTAAAGCCCAACAAAAATTCCTTCTTTCAGTTTTGCATCTTTTAAATTGGAAAACACTTTTCTTAGCAGAACCCACTTCCTTCTTTATCCAAAGTCTTAACAAAATTCTTCATTAATCCAAGATTTATATGTAAAGGTGAAAGAAGAACCTTTTTTGGTTCGATCAGTGGAACATATTTTAAATTACTGCTCCCTGGTAAAAAATCCTTTCTCTTTTCCTACTGCTGCACAATATAATGTTTTTTCATTACACAACTGTCCCACAAAGAGAAAACAAATATTTTGTGAAACCTCTTTGTAAACCAGTGAGTAAGGTCACCACAAACATTCCGAACAAAGTCATGGTTTTTGCACTCAGGATTTTGGACATACTTTCATGTTTTTTTTTAGCCAACAGCTCAAACTCAGGGGAATGCATTTCCACTGTGCAGCAAAACTGCTTTTAAATTTAATTTTGAGGCATCAATAAATATATGCCATTCATTAGGACTGCATTCAATGCCCAGTTCATTCAGGAGACCACAAAAGCAAACCATCTTCCATAACAAAATACTTTGAAAACACTTTATGATACTTTCTATATACTGCAATTTTAGTTTGTGCTTCAAGTAATTTCCACTGTTTTAACCTAGAACCAAGGAATTCTGCTTGCTCTTTAGATAAATTTAAATCATGAACTAAATCATTCAAACTCTTCTTACTTAAGTGTGGCATGTTATAATTTCTCATTGGTAGTCCAAATTTGTTGAAATGGATGGTCTAGCAAAGTGTGCAATGCAAAAATAATTGCTATATTCATCACAGCTTCCTTTATTTTGGGGATCTGGTATCAGCAGGTCTTCATTATGCAAAACAGACCTTATTGCAGATATGTTAGGATATTTGATGCTGTGTTTGCACAGTTCTTACCATGCCACAAGAACAAAATGCATACCACATTTTGAGATTTGTGGTGCGGGTAATGCAGCACATGTGGAGCTCCAGTTTTGTCCTGGTCACCAATCTTGCAACCCAAGTATAAAGAATGTGCATATTTAGTAATACTGTAGATTTTCTTCCTCTGGGTTTTTGTTGTAAAACTGTCCACATAGAAATTTATTTTGTCTATCCATAGATAAATTTCATTTATTTATTTATTTTATTGGGTTCTTCTTATTAGTAGTTTGTCAATTTTCATTCAAAGTAGTTTACTCAGTGCTTAAGGAGCAATGTTTTTCATCCTTTTTATTTTGATATCAATGCTTTCAATCTTAGAAGGTGTAAATATCAAAGTTAAACACTATACTTAGTATATTCGATGTGGTGCAAGCCCAAGATTTTTGCAAGCCCCTTCATTACAAAGATTTGATACCAATGACTTGGAATTTTCCCAAATTGTCAGCCTAAACTACCCCTGAAGGTAACTTATTCCAGTGATTCACAACTCTGGCTAAAAGAAAACTTCCTACAATCCAGTCTATACAGTTTCCTCCATAATTTGAATTTATGTCCCCTGGTTAAAGAATTGTTTATAAGCATGAAAATTTTGCCTTGATTCATTTTACTATCCCCTCAGAGCCTTATAAATCTCAATGAAATCCTCTCTAGGGTGCCTAGCTACTGAGCTCTGTAGCAAGTCTCTCATGATACAGGTCCCTTTTGCTGATTTTGTCAAGCATGTTGACCATCTCTGGACTTTTTTCAAGAAGTTCAATATCTTCCTTTAGGTGTGGTCTACATACTGGAACACAATACTGCAAGTGCAATCTCTACAAGCAGATGTCCTATAAATCAGTGTTTCTCAACCTGTGGTCTAAGCAATTTATGAGAGTGGTCTGCTTAACAATAAAACAAGATTTTTTTTTTTTTTTCCTGAGGCGACAATGATTTCTCATTAACAGTGATGAGAGATACAGGTAAGCCTATAATATAATATATACTACATATGTTAAGTATAAGTACATGCCACTGTATTTTAAAATAGTTATTAATATATTTGTGCATATTGGTTAACATTTTTTGTAGCCCCTAACCTCTACCTCAAATATAAAAGTCCATATCTTTAAAAAAAAAAAAAAAGGTTTGGGGAAAGACTGCTATAAATCACCAATAGGATACCATAGGCCCTTCTTGCCACTTTTCTACACTGCATGGAAAACTTCATGTCTTCCTGGATAGTAGTAACCCACAAAACTCTCTCTCACTGTCTCCCCCACCTCCTCTACTGTCTTTAACTTAATTTCTAATGTATAAGTATTTTGGGATTTTTTTTTTTCCCCCAACTGCAAAACCTTGAATTTTGCAGCATAAAAACATAATTACCACATTTTGACCATCCCTGAAGCCTCTCCACACATTCTATAGTAGCCCTGCTCAGCATTGGTCATTGACCACTCTACTGAACTTGATATCATCTAAGAAATTCAGAAACAACAGTGATCCCAGCACTGGTTCTTGAGGGACCCATCTCTAACAACAGTACAATTTGATTAGTAACTATTAATCAGTCCTCTCCACCTTCTGTTCTGCAGCTGTCAAATGATCCATCTAAGCATCTTACCACAAAATAAAAACATGTTCCAATTCATACGGCAACCATTTGTGCTGGGATGAGTCAAGTGCCTTGCTAAAATCCAAACAAATACAAATGTTGAAATTATTTTGGACTTCCATCTCATGAGCAACTCTTTCATAATAACTAACCAGATTAGTTAAACAAGATTTTCCTTTTACAAAACTGTGTTGTTTCCTTCACAATACCATTTTTATTGAGGTGCCCTTGTACTGCATTTTTAATCATTGTTTCCATGATTTTCCTTGGCGGTGAAGGATAAGCTGCCTGGCATGTATTTATTCACTTTGCTCTTAGAACAATCTCTATGGAATGGTAATATGTTGCTACTTCTCCAATCCAAAGGAATCTGCACTCAAGTCCAATGATACATCCATTAATTAATTTTAATGATTCAATGCAACCTCCCACCACTTCCCTCAAAATTACTGGATATATGCCAAGGTGTTACAGCACATAAAATCTTTGATAATTTCAATACTGTTGATTATGCAATGCTCAGTTTCACTCAAAGTTTCTCCTCTCTGCAAAGAGCCTTTCATCTGCAACATCAGCTGTATATGAATTGTATAGTTACATCTAAAACTTTCCTCATATCCATTACATAATGGATTGATTGGATCTGTTCTTTTCTTCTTTGTATTCACAAATGTGAAACTCCTTTACTCTCTTAGTATGTAGTTTCTCATAATTAGTGTTCACCAGCATAACCCATCCTGTGGTACTATTACAGATCAAATTATATCTGTTGTAGACTTCAGTATTTTTTATCATCGTGTAATTCGCTCATGCCATCTTTTTCTGTTCTATTAACTGGACAATTCTGCATTCATTCACCTCTGCATCCTTCTTGTGCTATTCTTTTTAATAGTGTACATGCATTTGTGCTTTTGTGACTACTTCTTCAAAAGTGTTCCACAGTTTCCCTATAATCATCTTCCCTGTGCCACCTGCCCAGTTAATATAGGACATATAGTATCACAGATTGTCAGTCATGTTTCCTGAAATTAAAATCCATACCTTTACCTTTAATAACTGTGACCTCTTTCCTCTGCATCTAATTAGAAACTGCATGATCACATCCTGCTAATGGTTTCGCTACTGTCAGTTCTATGATGCTATCTGGATCATATGTGTTGACCAGGTCTGAAATATTCTTGTCCCTAGTATTTGTCCGAATATGCTGATGTAAATAACAATTGTCTATTTGATTTAAAAATTTTGTTCCCCTTCCACTTATTCCAGTCAATTAGAGACAAACTGAAATTGTCTATTACATAGGCATCAACAATTGCCATTTTTTTTTTTTTTTTTAATGAAAACCCCAAACACGAGAGGTATTAGAACCTATAGTACTTAGTACCATGCTTGGGCTGGAGGTTGAGAAGACGAAAGAAGATATTTGTTGACATTAGACTTGAACTTCTGTATGTAATTTTCAGGAAATATGTATGAAGGAAGGTTGTTCCAGAAAACGGCAGTTGAATGAATAAATGAGGAAGATGAAAAGTTGGTTCTGTGAGTTTGAAGTTGGCTGGTGGCAGCACGCACTCAGACTGTTTTGAAAGAGAGAGTGGGAATTATAGAAGCCAATTCAGAAGAACAGTGCCCATGGAAGTATCTGTAGAAAAGGCATGCAGCAGAAACAGTACATCTATGAGACAGCGAGTGGAGAGACACTGTTAGAGAGGAGTCATTAATTAACCTAACTGCCCTCTTCTGAATGGAATCTAGAAGTCTGAGAGAGGTTTTGGGAGCCCTGCTCCAGATGCGGGAACAATATTCTATGGTAGGGCGGATTTGCAATTTGTACAGAGTGAACAGCTGTTTAGAAGAAAAGTAATGCTGAGAGCGAAAGAGATAACCAAGTTTTTTAGATGCAGAGGAAGCAATATTTATAATGTGCTTCTGCCAAGAGAGATTAGAAGTCAGGGTAATCCCCAAAAGAGATAATCATTTTGCCTAGAAATTGGAGTGTCACCAAAGATAAGCATAGGAGCAGAAGAATCCTTTTTGCAAGATATAAGACAATACTAAGTTTTAGAAGCATTGAAATCAACTAAGTTGTCTTTGCCCCACTGGAGATCAGCATTTAAGGAATTGGTAGCAGATATTCAAGCTGATTGAGCAGGGCAAGGTTTCTGAAAATGGAAAGTGGAATGCAATGAGCTATCATCGGAAAAACTATGGATAGGATTTCTAGTCAGTGGAAGGTCATTAATATACAAGCGGAAAAGAGTGAGGGAATGAACTGACCCTTGGGGAACACTAGCATTAGTGGAGAAGTTAGAAGACAAGAGGGCCAGCTACCATCACCCTCAGTGAGCGATCAGAGAGAAAACTGGATAACCAATTACAAAAAACAGTTGGCAAACCATTAGATGGAAGCTTGTTTAGAAGACCTTTATGCCAAGCACGATCGAATGCCTTTGAGATGTCAAGAGCAACTGCTTATGTTTCACCAAACTTTTCCATTGAATTTGTCCAACAAAGAGCTCGTTCTTTGTATGCAGATGGAATGGCATACTAATATGGAATGCTCTAGTTATTATTCCAGTATTTGTACAGAAATACTGGAATAATAACTTTGTGGAATAATAACTGTGTAAGCTTGCTAGAAAGCAAGCTTACACAGCAACAGCAAAAATAAAAAAAACCTCCCCATTTCACCTGTCCAACCTTTCCAATAGTTTGTTTAGTTCTTTGTTGAATATATTCAAACTATCCAGTTCCCAAACAATGAATGGAGGGTAGTTCCAGCAATCAACAACCCATTGGATGAAAGCAAAGTTCTGCGTGTGTGTATTCTGTCACCATCCTTCCTCAATTTGAATTTATGCCCCTCATGTGCATAGTCTGAAAAAGAGGAAGAATCCCATCAGCACTGAGTTTGCTCAAGCTATTAAAAAGCTTTAAACACCTCAATTAGATCACCTCGCAGGTGCCTAGTCTACAGACACTTCAATTTGCAGAACTTAAGCCTTTATTGGTAAAAGTATCCCTTTGTTCCCCTCACCAATTCATTGCCCTTCTCTGTACACCTTTTAATAGCTCTACATCCTTCCTAAAATGAGGTCTCCAGCCCTGTATGCAATACTCAAGATGTGACGTGACCATTGCCTATACAATGGGATAATCGCCAGCTAGAAAAATTGCTGTATATCATTAACAAAATCCCATGAGCAGTCCTGGCAGACCATCTGTACTGCTCCGAGAACTCCATATCAGACTGCACAATTACCCCCAGGTCTTTTTCATTTCCCACTAACCTGGGTATAGTACCAGTATGCAGTACTGTGCATTTGTCAATGTTAACCTTCAATTGTCATTTCTCAGCCCATCTGCCTAATTTTACTATATCTCATTACAGCAGCATACCTTCATTACTCCACCCTGCCAACCTTTGTATTATCTGCAAACTTACACATTACGTCTGATATGCCATCACCCACCAATATCATTAAGAAATACAGAAAACAACAACCAGCACAGAACCATGGGGGACTCCACTAATAACCACTCTATCTTCTCCCACTCAACTGACCCTTTATCCATAGCAGCAACTTTCCCTTAATGCCACACTGCTACAATTAGTACAGCAGTCTTTTATGTGCAACAGTATCAAAAGCTCTCCTGAAATCTAAGTATATGATATCAAAATTATTTTTTGCATCCAGTTCCTCTGTCACTGCATCATAGCATCCACTCAAGTTGGTCAGACAAGATCTCCTTGTAACAAACCCATGCTGTGGCTAAGTATAACTGCACTCCTCTCCTGATAGTCCTGCATGACTTTTAATCAGTGACACCATTATTTTCCTTGGAACAGAAGTTAAGCTAACAGGTCTGTAATTATTCATGTTACCATTTGATCTCCCTTTGTGAATTGTGGATACATCCACACATCTCCAGTCCACAGGGACCTTCCCGAATCCAAGGTTGCTCTCATAATTATGGATATGGGTTTGCTTACCGCCTTTGCTGCCTACTCTAATATAATTGGATAGATCTCATCCACCCCAGGTGCTTTTTTATGATCAGCTTCAATTTCTCTTCCACTTTCCTCTCAGCTATCACAAAATCATTCAGCTCCCTGTTATAATTTGATAAACTTCTGGCATCCTCCTCCCTAAAGAATTCCTCATAAGTGAATATAGATGCAAAATCTATTCAGCTTCTTAGCTACCATCAGTAACTTCTGATTCATTTAAAACATCACTACTTTAGCATATCTTCCAAATATCAGAAAGTTGTTTGGTTTTTGAGGCCTCAAACAAGAATGCTTAAGATGTGTGCAAGCATCATTTTGACAGCTATCAACAGATAAATGAATATTTATATTATCCCTGGCCTTTATAACAAGCAGTTTCCCTGAACCCTTAAGAACTCTTCAATTATACTGGCAAATATTCTTGCACCACCTTTGTTCAAATGTATTCCATCTCTGCAAAATAGGTTCCCTCTATATACGAGTAAAAGCTGGGCTATGCTGAAAAAAAAATTTCCTTCTAAATAGTCTCGAGTTAATCCACAAGGCTTACAAGCATCAAGTTCCTCCTATCATGCTTGGGCAGAACTGCAGAACAATATCCTGATCTTACTCATAACATATTTTCAGCATTGTAATATATTTATCTAACAGGTCATCATTTTGTGTGCAATTTATATTATTAGCTCCCGTGTGAATTATTATGTTCTGTTTACTCCACTCTTAAAAACTGGCAACTTGGCAACATAGTCAATTTATCTTCTGGCAGATATACTCTTGTTCTTGTTTGCCCATCCTTATTATAAAAAATGTTTGCCATTTCACTAACAGAGTTAACAGATAAAACTACATCCTTCTGAACCAGTCTACACTTGATCATTCTCCCCTGAGTCCTGGAGCAGAAGTACACCATCTGGCAGGCTAGTACCTGAATCCCTCTTGAGTTAAGTTTTATTCATCTCTAGGAAATCAGCCCATTTCTTTAGATTCAATTTCATCTCGCAATGCAATGAGCTTTAGTTTCTGATTAGTATACTCCTTGCATCTGGCACACAGAAGAGAATCATCAGTTGTAGTGGTAATCCTAGGATTTTCTGAAGGCAGGGTTAAAGAATCATCAGGGAATCTTTTAGTTTTGATCATTGTGTAGTGATCATTAACTACGATTACCTACAGAAGGAAACTTGGAATATATGCCACAGGCTGTATAAGCAATGAACTCATGACTCACACTTGAACTGCCTAAAGCTATTCTTGTCTGAGTCATGATGACGAAGCATTCAAAGTGGACCGACTTTGTAACAACCCTTATTAACTTACAAAATATTAAAGTAATTAAACAAACAAATTATTACAAAAATTAAGCAGATATAAACTAGTCTACCACTAAAACTCAAGAATCTAAATGTTACAAGATACCAAAACGAACTTACAAGAATTACCATTATCTGTCTATACATTAAAAAATGTTTTCCTCCTAGTGATATTTATTCAAGCCAATGGGAGAAGAGGAAGAGCCAATTACGTCACTGCAAATGCAATTAATTATTGACAACGTTCACCAACCTCGTGCACATACTTTCCCTGTCTGATATTTGATGTTCCATTGTAACGTTTTTTTGTATATTAATGAATATTGTATACAGTACTTGTAAATACTGAAGTTTAGTATTTGGTAAATATTTTAAATATTTATATAGTTTGTAAATATTTCAGTCCTGCTCTTTTGGATGCAACAATATTCCTCATGCATTTTGGAATCTGAAGCAAAAGGCCTTTTCCTAAGTGACCTATGTAAACACAGGTAAATAATTACATAATGATATTTATTGATGTTGCAAATGCTGAGCACTACAAACACACAGGTAAATAATTATGTATCGATCATTGCGTATCGACAGGTGCGTATTTTACGTAGAAAAGATTTAACTTATTCCCTCTACCTCTACATTTTACATAGAAAAGCGTGTGCTGGGATGGCCAAACAAAGTGAGCAGGGGGTGAAGCCCCCTAGTCATTATTATTATCAGCCACGTGGTGCAAGGAAAGCCTTAGGCTTATGCTGCACCAGCCAAAAAAAAAAAAAAAATTTTCTGAAATACCCAGAGAGAGAGAGAGAGAGAAGTAGAAGAGAATCACCAAGAAAAGAAGAATGATGATATCCAGCTCAGGACCCTGGGTGTGCCAAGCCCATACTCACCAGATGCGAGCTGCTGTATAAGGTAAGGATTAAATTAGAAAAATATTACAAAAATAACTTAAAATTAAGGAATAAAAAAAAAAAAAGAAAAAAAAAGGATAATATATTTGCAAAATTATAAAACGTGAAGCAAAATATAAAAATTAAGATACTACCTCAACTTCTCATCCAAGCTTTAAAGTTCAATAAAAACAGGAGTGCTGACACATGTCCTATCACTCCATCTGGCCCGGAAGCATTAGCGTTAAAAAAAAAAAAAAAAAAAAGACCATTCCTCCATACGGGTTAGAAACCATTGCTAAAATTAGCTGAACTGTAAATGAATTTCTCATCTACCCTATGCTTCAAATAATACTACTATTATCTCTTTTTTTGCAAATGTAAAATTTAGCAAATTTTTAATGCATAAAATAGTATAGTAAGCTCGGTAAAAAAAATAATAAAAATAAATAATAAATAAATAAAATTTTATTCAAGTTAATATAATATTTTAAAGGATTTATTAACTGAAATGTCCAATGACTGCTAAGGATTCCAACAAAAACCTTTTGGAAATAAAAAAGAAATTTCTTACCAGCAAAAAATATAAAATTTATGCAAAGGCCAATTCATGCAATACTTTTACTTCTGAGGACAAAAATACAGCTAAAGATTAGAATACCATATATTCTAATAAAGATGGTACAGGTTAGTGCAAATTAGCAATTTTTCAACATGGTATTACTTAGTAATATAATAAAGACTAATACCATTTCTACTCACCCATCAGATGACCACTTATAAGCTTTTTCCCCAGGTTTGCATGAGAGTGAATAGACATCTACTTTCTCTGCCACCATAAAAGTGGAGTAAAAACCTACACCAAACTGACCAATTATGTTGCTTGCTGACTGAGAAGAACTAGCCTTCTGAAGCTCTTCGAGAAATGCCTACAAATTAAAGTAAAAAAAAAAAAAATCATTTGTAGATGAAAAGGGCAAATTGTTTCAATAACTAGTTGCTTACTGAAACTGACAAGTCAGTTCTACATTATTCATCATATATTCTAATTTCATTAGTACCCACAGAAGTAGTCTTAAGGCATATTAAGAATAATGGAGTTGTTACCTATAAAACAGAATTTTTATATGTGCAGTGAATGCCTGTTATAACTAGTATAGCTTAATATAAGAATTACATATTAAGCTTCAATAAATGTTGAATGACAAAATGAAATATTTATCCTATAATAAGAAGGAAATTACTATATTTTCCAGGTGATAAGATGCACCAGACCATAAGATATATTTTAGAAGTCCACGGAAGCATAATTTTAAAACTGTCCATATTTTAGAGGGCAGATTTTTGGCTTTTTATGGTCTGAACTTTCACTTTCTTCAAGGAGTACATCATCTTCTGTGCCATCAAGGACATTGCTGATTCCACATTTCTTCAAAGATGTAACTGTCTCTTGTTTCACTAACTCCCACTAATTTTTCACTTATATGCACAACATGGAAATCATTGGTCACCCCATTTGTCTTGTTGGTGTCAAATCATAATCTGGTATCATCCATTTGGTCCATTCTGCACACACAAATACTTTAAAGAGTTTACTGATATACAAGTTAGTGCAATTGCATCATTTCTGTATGTAGCCAACTACTTAAGTAGTTATAAATTGGCATCATTAAGTATATCTCATATTGTGAATACCTTCACAATGAGTTGCCATAATACTGCACTACCTCAAATAAATGACGTTTCACCACAGGAGAAGACTATTGTTACTTATTCTCAGCAGATACCATCACCCATATGGCACCGTTTCAGAGCTTATTGGCTTCTCATCAGTGGGCGGGCAGGTACCCTGGTATTGCAATGATGACAACCCTGTTGCGAAGTATAACTCCACAATATGAGAGATGCCTGATGGTGTGGAGTAATTCTGTAATTCATCATCATCATGAACTTGGTCCAGGTGGAACAGGTCTACAGAGCTACAATGGAACAGGTCTTTTAAGACCTGTTCCATTGTAGCTCTTGGAATTGATCTTGATCTCGCCATTGTTGTCTTGGTCGACCAACATCTCTCTCTCTCTCTTGCCTGTAGGTTTGTAGTTAAAGGCTAATTTGGGATATGGTCTGGGTTCCTTCTTTCTTTGTGGCTGATCCATTTTATGTCATTTACCATGTATCTACTTTTAATTTTTCGCAGATATTTAAATTTCTTTGGTGGTCTAGTCTTGGAAAGCCTAATAATGGTCTTAAAAATCTCATTTGTACTGCTTCTAGTTTGTGTGCATCTTTCTTATTTATGACCCAAGTCTTGCAGCTGTAGAAGAGTGCTGGTTTTGAAGTGATGTTGTGCAGTCGTAATTTTGTTTCAGTTGTCATTTGTTTTCCAAAATGGCGTTTAATCGTTCCATTCATTTTTATTATATTTTTGTAGTTTAGTGTGGATGTCTTTCCCTTCATTTGATATTAAATTTCCCAAATAGGTGAAGTCAGATATTTGTTCTATTATTTTATCATCAATAACAATTTTGACTCTTTGTATGTTTTTTCCATATTCCGTATGATTTTGTTTTTGAGGTGGAGATTTTCATCTCATACTTTTTACCTATTTTATTCAGTTCATTTGCTGCTATCTGTAGTTCATCTTCGGATTTTGCAATTATAACTTGATCATTAGCATATAATATAGTTTGGATTTTATCCCTGTTGTTCAACTGTATTCCGTTGTTAATTGTTTCTTTCCATTCTTTAAGAATTTTATTGATGTAGATATTAAAACAAATAATTTAAAGCCTAAACAAATTTAAATGCCTAAACAAATAGCCTAAACAAATTTAAAGCTCAACTGGACAGGTATTTCGAACAAACGGAGGGGTGAAATGAGAGTGGGTTTTTTTTTTTTTTTTTTGGCTGATGCTGAATAAGCTTGCTTTCTTGCATCATATGCCTCTGCTAATGCTAATGCTAATGCTAAACTTGGTGACAGTCCACATCCTTGTTTGACTCCTTTATTGGTGTTAATTGAGTCTGGTAGTTGGCTATTAGAATATTTTATACAGGCTTTTGAGTTTTTATATAGGCTTTGCATCACTTTCCGGAGTTGGGTTGGGATGTTTTCTTCACGTAGAATCTGCCAAAGTTTTTCCCGCTTCACATTGTCATATGTTTTTTCATAATCAATAAACAGCAGAAATGTTGTTAGATTGAATTCTCTTCTTTTCTTCAAAATTTGTTGTACTGAGAAAATGGCATCTATTGTGCTTCTCCCTTTTCTGAACCCACATTGTTCTTCTAAGAATTGTTCACTGTATTTATTAAGTTTATTCTTTAGTATATTAGAGTATAGCTTTGCTGCAGTTGACAGCAGTGTTATCCCTCTGTAGTTGTTAGGGTTATTTGTGGAGCCTTTTTTGTGTAAATTGATTACTATTCCTGTTTCCAAATCTTTGGGTATCTGTTGCCTATGCCATATGATGTTAAATAATTTTAGTAGTGCATTTTTTAGTAAGGTGCTCCCATATTTAAATAGTTCTACATTCAAATTGTCTATGCCTGAGCTTTTTAATAATACAACCCACAGTAGTCAGCCATGGATGTAATACAACCCACAGTAGTCAGCCATGGCTAAACATTCAAAACCTGTTAGCCAACTAAATATATTATTCATCATACAAGATAACAGATAAAGTATAGTTTTGTATATAAGCGGGATTGCAGTATTACATTACAGGAATAACATTCCCAAAAAACCAATGGGATTAAAAACATTTTAAATGACTAAAGATTTAAAATGATAGTAAAGAACAAATAGATTCTGATAAAAACACACGCACACGCACACACACAATTCTCTTTACAAAGGAATGAATTATAAGAAATGAACTGACAGTTACACAGAGGGTGCATAATTACCCACTAATGGAGGTACAATAATCCCTGCAATGGTCTGTCTGTGTAAGTTTTTGTTGTTTGGTTTTTTTTAGGAGCATTAGCAACTAAGGCCATATTGCTCCGGGTTATGCGGTGGTCATTCCCTAACCTTTTCCGCATCCTCCGTATTTGGTGGTGACGGGCTCGAACCCCGGTCTAATCAAGAAGCGTGTGCTACGCACTGCTGCTCCTTCCCACCTGGCTACGGAGGCGCCTCTGTCTGTGTAATGGCACTCAATAAGAATAAATGGTAGTATACTTCTTTTGTTGATAATCCTGCTCAAATAGCTGAAAAACTGAATGAGTATTTTGCATCTACATTCACACAAGGCATTCTGTAGGGATGTGGAGGGCAGAAGCTTATTAAACTCTAACAGGGAGCTTAATGATTTTGTAATAACTGAGAACAAAGTGGAGGAGAAATTGTTGAAGTTAAACATAAGAAAGGCACCTGGGGTGGATGGGATCTATCCAGTTATATTAAAGAAGGCAGCAAAGGGAGTAAGCAAACCCTTAGCCATAATTACGAGAGCATCCTTGGAATCAAGGGAAGTCCCCATGGACTAGACATGTACAAATGTATCTCCAATTCACAAAGGGAATCATGAGTAATTACAGACCTGTTTAACTTCTGTTCCAAGGAAAATAATGGAGTCACTGGTTAAAGAACCATTGCAGGATTATCTATACAAGACTGCAGTAATAATTCAGACACAGCAAGAGGTTTGTTAAGGGAGAGTCTTGTCTGAACAATTTGATTGGATACTATGACGTGGTCACAAAGGAATTGGATGCAAAGAATAATTTTGATACCATATATTTGGATCTTAGAAAGGCTTTTGATACTGTTACACATGGAAGGTAAAAAAGGTAAAGGGTAAACTGCAGCCATTATCAACCCACTGCAGGATGGAAGCCTCCTCGGCAATTCATGCTAAGGGAAATGGACCAAAATCTGTCACACTGGTCCAGTGCGGGTTGGCAGACGTACCGTATTTGGCAGTCAGGGGCTTGACTGCCAAATACGGTAGATCTGCTCAGAGTGTGTGCTACCGGTCTACTCAGAGCGTGTGCTATTGCACTCCGGCTCCTGACCACTCGGCTACAGAGGCCGTCGAAGACTGCTGCACAAATTGGAGAAGACTGCTGAACAAATTGCTGCTATAGATAAAGGGATGGATGGTTGAGTGGGAGAAGACAGAGGGTGGTAATCAATGGATACTGCTCTTCGTGAATAATGTTATTAGTGGAGTCCCCCAGGATTGAATGAAGAAGAAAGCAAATCAAATCGAGCCCTTGTTCACTGGGCGTGGGAAGTCACAGACAACCCAGCTGACGTTACAGATGAATTTAACAGGTACTTTACATCTGTCTTTACTGAAGAACGACCCTTCGTGCTGAGAAAAGGCTGTGCAAGTGAGGGTGTGAAATTAGTGAGTTTGAAATTACAGGTGACTGTTTATTAAAAAAACTTTTGAGCATAAAGACAAGTAAGGCTCCTGGAGTTCATGGCATATACTCAGTAATTTTGAGGGAGGCTACCAGGAATTGTAATCAATCATTAAAGTTAATTATGAGGGAATATTTGAACTTGAAGGAGATTCCTTTGGATTGGAGAAGTGCCAATGTATCACCAATACATAACGGTGGTTCTAAGAGCAAAGCTAGTAAGTACAGACCTGTTAGTCTGACTTCAGTGGTAGGGAAAATCTTAGAAGCAATGATTAAGAGTGCAATTCAAGATTATTTAGATAGATAAGGCATTCTGAATAATACACAACATTGTCTTGTTAAGGAAAAATCAGATTAAACTAAGTTAATGTTATTTTGACATAGTTACTCATGAGCTGGATGTAGGGATGAATATTCATCAGATTGGTGTGAAGTCAGAAGTGGGGTCCTCCAAGGATCGATTCTTGGACTACTGTTGTTTCTAATTTTCATAAACAACATTGATGATGGGATAGAAGGCTTGAGGTCAAAATTTCCAGACGATGTAAAGATTGGTAGAGTAGTTAATGATCAGTGCAAAGCAATACTCCTTCAGGATGACTTGAACAGGCTGCAAGAATAGTCAGAAAAGTGGCAGCTATGTTTTAATGCAGCAAAATGCAAGGTCTTACAATTGGG
Source organism: Mastigoproctus giganteus (assembly GCF_048544385.1). Taxonomy (NCBI): domain Eukaryota; kingdom Metazoa; phylum Arthropoda; class Arachnida; order Uropygi; family Thelyphonidae; genus Mastigoproctus; species Mastigoproctus giganteus. The sequence goes on from NC_143575.1 coordinate 51,690,617, forward strand.
AAATAACAACCCCAAAATAAATTATACACTTGTTGAGGTTGAATTAAAAACAGTAAAGGAAGAAAGGGATCTGGGAGTTTCAACATGGGCAGATATGAAGTTTTCTGAGCAGTGTAAACCGGCAGCCAGGAAAGCCCATGGTTTCATCGATTTATCAATGTATCCCATAGAGAGAGAGGGAAGTATTAATCCCATTGTATAAGGCAATTGTAAGACCACATTTGGAATACTGTGTTCAGGTATGAGACCTCATCTAAAAAACAAGACACAGTTTCTTGAAAGGGTCCAAAGATGGGCAACTCACATGGTGAGACCACCAAAAGGGAGACCATATGAAGAAAGATTCCGTATATGTGGGCTACAGAGCTTGGCAACCAGGCACCTCAGAAGTGAATTGATTGAGGTTTGTAAGGCGAGAGGGGGTTAGTAAAATGAAACAGAATTTTCACTGTTATAGAGATTTTCAGAACTCGGGGGCATAAATTCAAATTACAGGAAAAAAGTGTAGACTAGATTGTGGGAAGTTTTCTTTTAGCCAGCGAGTTTGAAGAAATTCAAAGATTAACTGGATATTTACCTATGTGAGGAGGAAAGCAAATAAATTTGTATTTTCTTATTTACTCTTTTTTTTTGCCAGTGCAGAAAATGTCTATGGCTTGCTTGCACTATACGGCTATTACTATTACTACTAATATTCACAGCTGGTAAAAATAGGAAACAGATATTTAAACTAATGATTTAATGAAATATAAATTAAAATATAACTGAAGTATAGAGATTTTATGTATTTCTGGATATCATATATGTTTATGCATATTTATGCAAGCATATGTACCTATCTATGACACAGCGCACGGCGTATTTATCTGTCACACAGATTTAAGCGACGGTCAGCTCAAACATGTGTACAAATGTACCATTACATTTAACCACTTGGCTATGGTGGCCAAAAGAATTTTATTCTGAACAAGGATATAGATTCTCTAGGTAGATAGATATAGATACATATTCTCAAGGATATGTATACTCTGACACAAACAAAAAGAATTTGCAATTAATAATTTCAACAATGAATACAATCATTAACTGCATTCAACAGTCACACAGTCTGGAACCACAGTCTACTCAAACACATATGCCTGTGCATTCTTGTGACTACTCGCTCTTAGCATTATCTATTAAACTTAAGGATGAACAAAGTTCCATAAATGCATTTTGGTGGTGGATCTATTTTGACTGTATGCCACTAGTTCAAACAACTGCTATGTTAAAAAAAAAATTCTAGACATTTTTATACTCATTAAAGTTTTCCTAAACATTGCACAGCCAATATTACATTTAAAATATTTAGTAGCAACTAGTGCACAAGCATGCACACACACACACACACACACACACACACACACACACACACACACACACACACACACACACACAGTGTATCAATTATATTACGAGACTGCATGCCCAGCCCACTACACACCAAAAGCCACCTGTGAAACAAAGGCACAACAGTTGACCTTCAGCCTTTCCCTAGTTCTCTGCCAAGTCACATTCCAATATGCTCAATTTCTTTGCAGTGAGACAGATTTTCATTACCTTGTGTTTTTATAGTATTCCAGAAAAATAATAGACAAAAGAATCAAACAACAAATAAATCTCAAATTTTTAATAAAACTAAAGTAAATGCCAACTGAAAATTATGAGCTATTATATCAAGTTTATGGGAAAGATACTATGTCAAAAACTTGCATGTTTGAATGGATTTAGTATATCTCCTATTCACAATATGAGATATATTAAAGTGATGCCAATTTAGTTACTTTAGTAGTTTGCTGTGTACTAAAACGTACCTCTTGCACTAACCAGTACATCAGTAAACTTCTATGCAGCATGAGGCCTTAGCCCTAAAATGCTTTAGTCTGATATATTTGCACATCATCAGGCATCTCTCACATTGTGGAGTTATATTTCATAACTGGGTTGTCATCATTGCAACACCAGGTTACTTGCCCACCCATCAAATAGTCTTGAAACAGTGCCGTCTGGGTGGTGGTGCCTGCTGAGAATAAATAGCAATAGTGTTCTCCATTGGTGAAGCATTACTTATTCAAGGTAGTGCAACATCATGGCAACTCGTTGTGATGGTACTCACAATATGAGATATAATAAAACGATGCCAATTTTGCTACTTTAGTAGTTTGCTGTGTACTAAAATGATGCACTTGCACTAACCTGTATGTCAATAAACTACACAGCATGAGACCTTAAACCTAAAATACTTTAGTATCCATGAAAACTGATGAAAATATGGACCAAGTAAGGACATTCATTAGAATTTGATCATCATTTAAGCATTACAATGGTTGCATCAGCACTGGACAAAAAAACAGTTGGACAAATTTTAACTGAAAATTTAAGCATGAGAAAAGTGCATGCCTAGAGGGTGCCAAAAATTTTGAATGAAGATCAAAGAATGAGAAGACTCCAAGTTTATGAAGATGTTTTGAAATAAAAAAAACAAAACAAAAAAAAAAAACTGAAGATTTAAAATTTAAAACTGAAGACAGAAAATTGAAAAAAATCTTGAAAAATTTTAAAATTGAAGAAAAAATTTATTTTGAAGAAATTGAAGATCCATATTTTCTGAGTACTTGAAATTACTAGTGATGAAAGTTGACTGTTCCAGTATGACCCAGAAACAAAGAGACAGCCAATGCAATGGAAGACAAAACAATCTCCCAGACCAAAAAAAGCAAGTATGTAAAAATTAAAAATGAAACCATGATTCTTGTTTTATTTGATATTAAAGGAATTATTATGGCTGAATACCCACCATATTAGACTGTCAATCAAAGATACTACACTGAAGTTCTGGCAAGACTGCATGAAAATTTCAAAGGAAGAGACCTGAATTGTGGAAGTGGTTGGATGTTCCATCAAGACAATGCTCCAGCAAACGTTCCCTGTTTACTTTCTAGACAAAATACAAATTCCTGGTGAGAACTTCAATGTGTCACCTACCAAATTAGACTGTCAATCAAACATACTACACTGAAGTTAGTTAGTTTTCGGTTGTTTCGTCAGTCCACTGAAGACATTCAGAAAAAAAACAATTAAAGTGTTAAAAGGGATTACAGAAGATGACTTCCAGAAATGTTTCTGTGCTTGGAAGAAATGTATGGAACAATGTGTGCAAGCCAGAGACAATTATTTTGAATGGGTTAACTTGTAAGGTATGAAATATTTCATTATATTTATTTTATTGCAACAGTCGGATTATCTAATAGTCACACAACCTGCTACTGTTTAAAATGAATACTAACACCATCATTATCAAAACTAAAATTACTGTAACAAGTTTAATAATAGGAAATATACATATATTAGATTAGATACATACAAACAAAAAAGCTTTCGGTTGTTTTGTCAACCTTTCTCAGTTAAACTGACAGTTAAGAATGGAGCAAGAGGGCATGTACTGCCAATCTTGTATGTGAAGTGCATGATTAATTGTTGGATGTTGAAGCCTGTGGTTGTGATGCATGTGGACGTTGCCAGCGTTTGTCAATAGTCAGGATTGCTGTTTCGATGATAGGGTGGACTTGACATCCACTGTTCCTGTTGACTGATGTTCAACGACTCCACCCAGGCGCATCGTCAATAGTGGCGGGACTCATCCACAATCACGACATTGCGGTGTGGATCAATGTCATGGTGGGTTGCCCAAACGTGTTTGGCAATACCTGAGTGCTCCACATCTGCTAAGCGGATTGCTCTTTTGTGTTCGGAAAGGCATTTTTCGAGCCGTCTCCCAGCTTCCCCGATGTAGCAGCTAGTGCAGTCACAACAAGAGATGTGGTAGACCAATCTGCTTTGTAGTAAGGTGGGGACCGATGTTTTTACTTTAGAGATGAGGGATCGTAATTTTCTGCCTGTGAGTTGTACGCATTTTATCCCATGTCATTTTAAGACTCCACAAACCTGTTGTGATAGGTTTGAGTAGTATGGGATAAAGGCACTTGCCGCTGAGTCATTACCTTGGATGTTTCTGTTGGTTGCTACGTGGCCATGTGTCTGTAGGTCACACCTGTCAAGGGTATTGATGGGATAGCCACGCCTTGTAAGATCCACCTTGACTTTAGCAATTTCGGTGTGCCTCTCATTTACAGAGCTAGAGTGTGTCCAGGCACAAGTTAGCAAGGTTCGTGCAGTGGCAAAAAGATGGCTACGTGCGTGTACTGACCGGAAGTTGGTAAATTGGCCAGCACACATTGGTTTACAATGGACAGTTGTCTTCAAGTGCATGCCCTCGTGCCAGACAAGGGTGTCTAAGTATGGTATGGTGTTGTCCGACTCTAGCTCGATGGTGAATTTTATGAAAGGCGACAGAGAATTGAGGTGGTCTAAGATTCGGTCACCTGAATTTCTGGGGATAACCACGAACACATCGTCCATGTAGCGACACCAAAAGGTAATGGGATCTGGTACATTTGTAAATGAAATGCACGACCCTCTAATTCCTCCATCGCGATGTTTGCCGTGACTGAACTAACTGGGGAACCCATGGCTGTGCTGTGTACTTGTTGGTAAATGGAGTCATTGAACATGATTGCACTGCCTGTTAAGCACAGTCTGAGGGCGGTGGAGATATCGTCATCTTTATAGCCCATGGCAAACAACATCTCAGATTTGCTCACAGGTGCAAATCAAACAAAGTCATCCCGAAAGATATTTCTCTACAAACCACCGTTTCCTAACGAATGTATGCGATGTGCCTGTCAAAACTTCAGCTACAAGACCCTGAACATATTGGATTGGCTGCCTTCACCGAGACTTACAAAATGCTTCAACGAGTAAAGCAGCCCTGCTGATCGAACTTAGAAGTCTAGTTCCCGATCCTGTTTACACCGTTATAATCCATACCTTGTGCTACCAAGCCGTCAGAGAATCTGAAAGCTATTGTATGTGTCAAAAACATAAGCTCGATGCTTTAATTGGTGAATCCCGTCAATTTTGTCATCAGCATAATACCCCTTCCACAAGTTGCACAGATTTTGTATTGAACTTGAGCAACAAACAGTTATCTACAGAATAAGTAGACCTGTTGACTCTGGGTATGAAATTTGCTGTTCTCCCAAGAAACCCACCAATCACTGATATTGCCTTAGGCGTAGAAGCGTGTTTAACACGTTTCCCTGAAGATGTGGCAAATACAATTTGGCTAAAAACTGCAGCGATTTTGCACCATGCTCAACCCTGCTTCTTCCAATCTCAACCACAAACAAATTTCTGCCCTTAAGAAACTGAAACAAGACTCATCCATTGTCATCCTACCGGAAGATGGCGCATCCATAGCCAGGTGGGAAGGAGCAGCAGTGCGTGGCACACGCTTCTTGATTAGACCTGGGTTCGATCCCATCACCACCAAATACGGAGGATGCGGAAAGGTCAGGGAATGACCACCGCATATTCCCAGAGCAATATGGCCTTACTTGCTAATGCTCCTAAAAACCAAATAACTAACAAACAAACAACCGGCAGGTAAAGGACGTCGAACAGTCGTAATGAATCGCACAGATTACAAGACAAAAGCCTTGCTGCTTTTGCAGGACACTTCTGTTTACCAACCCTTAACCGTTCCTCCCATCAAAGCTTTGGAACAATGGGAGTTGAAAGTTAACATCCTCATCAACAGTTGGCTTAAACAGAAGAAAATAAGAGAATCAATACGTAACACCTCCGTGCCTCCGGCTGTCAGATTCCACAATTCTACAGACTACCGAAAGTTCATAAAGAAGGTACACAATTAAGACCCATTTTCTCCTGTTGTGGCTCACCGAGTTATGAATTAGCTAAGTTTGTCACGGGGCTCCTTTCTCCCCTAGTAGGCAAGACCACCAACACCGTCTCCAACAGCAGTGAATTCATAGAATGGATCCGAACCATATCCATCTCACAAGATCAAATCTTGGCATCATTTGATGCAGTTTCACTTTTCGCCTCCATCCCAGTAGAACTTGCCATTACATGTGCAAAGCAACTCTTAGATAACGACCAAACCCTTGGCACCAGAACCAAACTAACACCAGATGATATCTCAACCACCTTCAGACTGTGCTTAACAGGTGGTGCAATCATGTTCAACGGCTCCATTTACCAACAAGTACACGGCACAGCCATGGGTTCCCCACTTAGTTCGGTCACGGCAAACATCGTGATGGAGTAATTAGAGGGTCCTGCATTTCATTTACAAATGTACCAGATCCCATTACCTTTTGGTGTCGCTACGTGGACGATGTGTTCGTGGTTATCCCCAGAAATTCAGGTAACCGAATCTTAGACTACCTCAATTCTCTGTCGCCTTACATAAAATTCACCATCGAGCTAGAGTCGGACAACACCATACCATACTTAGACACCCTTGTCTGGCGCAAGGGCACGCGCTTGAAGACAACTGTCCATCGTAAACCAATGTGTGCTGGCCAATTTACCAACTTCCGGTCAGCACATGTGCATAGCCATCTTCTTGCCACTGCACGAACCTTACTAACTCGTGCCTGGACACACTCTAGCTCTGTAAATGAGAGGCACACCGAAATTGCTAAAGTCAAGGCAGATCTTACGAGGTGTGGCTATCCCATCAATCCCTTGACAGATGTGACCTACAGACATATGGCCATGTAGCGACCAACAGAAACATCCAAGGTAATGACTCAGCCATGAGCGCCTTTATCCCATACTACCCAAACCTATCACAACAGGTTTGTGGAGTCTTAAAATGACATGGGATAAAATGCGTACAACTCACAGGCAGAAAATTCCGATCCCTCATCTCTAAAGTAAAAACACTGGTTCCCACCTTATTACAAGGTGGATTGGTCTACCGCATCTCTTGCCGTGACTGCACTAGCTGCTATATCAGAGAAACTGGGAGACGGCTCGAAAAATGCCTTTCCGAACACAAAAGAGCAATCTGCTTAGCGGATGTGGAGCACTCAGCTATTGCCGAACACGTTTGGGCAACCCACCATGACATTGACCCACACCGCGATGTCGTGATTGTGGATAAGTCCTGCCACTATTGACGATGCGGCTGGGTGGAGTCATTGAACATCAAATGCTCCAATACCTCAGTCAACAGGAACAGTGGATGTCAAGTCCACTCTATCATCGAAACAGCAATCCTGAGTATTGAAAAACGTTGGCAACGTCCGCATGCATCACAGCCACAGGCTTCAACATCCAACAATTAATCATGCACTTCACGTACAAGATTGGCAGTACATGCCCTTGTGCTCCATTCTTAACTGTCAGTTTAACTGAGGAAGGTTGACAAAACAACCGAAAGCTTTTTTGTTTGTATGTATCTAATCTAATACATGTATATTTCCTATTATTAAACTTGTCACAATCTATTTTTGTATCCGTTTTTGCACTGTTTTACAGTAATTTTAGTTTTGATAATAATGAATCCAGAGCGCACAGGCCTCTTTAATCATAACACCATCACAATTATATTTAAAATGCATTTAATTTTATTAAGAACTAAAGGAATTTGATTAGGAATCTGTTATACTAAGTAATCAAAATTTAAATTTGTATATATATATATATATATTCACATTTATATTTGAATTGATATTTAGCTTAAAATTATTTAATTAACTTTACTTAAGTTTAACAAATAAACAGGAATTGACATCTCGGAGGAAGTGAGTATATTACTAAAATTACTTCTTTCCACATTTTTTAATTGCTTCTCCTCATACTTGCAGCCTTTGAAACTATTCAAAGGGCTAGGAAGAATTTCTCAATATCCTCCTCATTCCTTCAATACCTTCAATAGTTTATATACAGATTTTTACTTGGCCCAATATTCATGGAACCATATTAAATAACAACAACTCTGAACTAATGATAGCCAAAACACTATTAGACTTGACAATCAACTATCAAACCAGACCTTGGTAACAAGGTATAGCACTGAATCGTTTCTCTTTTTAATATCATTTTATTTCATTTATATTCATTCTTGTTTTTCTTAACTACATTTCTAATCAAACCACAATTCTTATTCTTGTGTTCCAAACTATAATGCTATGTTCTATGCTAATAGTCCCTCACCGAATACATATCTTTATATTTCACCTTACACCAAATCTAATTGGAACAATCCTTTTAGCCTTGCTTGCATTTGTGCAGGTTTTTCCTACCCATTATTACATGCGACCATCTATAACTTATTTCATTTATTCATTCTACCCATGCTTTATCCCACTACTTTGGCAAATATACTCTGAAGAACATTACTTATACTGCATTGAGAAATATATCTAAGAGTATTAACAAACTTTTGTTACTCCTGATTATTGACAGCAAAACTTCTTTACTGCACATTAATAACAACTCTAGCCATAAGATTTCTTTGCATGAATGTTTAGATCTAGCAACTTGGAGATATTATATAAACATTATACTCGGTGAGAAAGAATAACCATATGCTTATTCTCTCCTTTACTATGCCCACAAGATTCTCCTGTTCAGAGCGGGCAAAATTTACATACTAGTTCGGTCTGTTTACAATGCCATCTAGAGGAACCGAAAGTTTTCCACATTCATCTCGTTTCCATAGCAACACCGTGATGGATAACGTAACACATTCGTTTGACACGACCTTCCCTGCGGTAATCAAACAAGGCAATCGGCGGCCGCCGACTGCAGGGCCGCTGCGGGAAGCGAGCGCTACTCTGTGCCGGCTCCGTGGCCAAGTAATTATCACGGCCACAACAACGACAGCTAATCTCGGCATTTCATTACACGCCACATTACAAAACAGCACACCAAAGTTAACAGGGGAAGGAGGGATGATACTCCGCTTTTCCAAATTCCCGGATCAGGTCTAATAGACGGGTGGGGGGGACTAAGTCTACACGAGATGTCTGCAAGAGGGAGTGACTGAGATGGGGAACACTATGTTGACTACAGTGAGGATGAGAAATAAACGTAAAAGCATTTGTTGATCAGAAGAAAGCTTTTTCGTGGGAAAGGCAGCGAAAACATTACCTGAATAGGCTAAAGTAAACATGTTTACCAAAGTGTACAAATAGCTGAGAGACTGAGTAAACCGGATAAAGAGATCAACAGTTCTCAGTGGTGGGTGTTGAGTTTAGCAGAATGAGGAAACTCAACCTTATAATTTGACTATCGGCTAGACACAGGTAACTTTCATGAAGATTCTTAATAAATAAGCTTACGCTGGATGCACTCCCAGATGTACACCACTATCCACCCTTCTCTAGAAAGAATCTGCGGATTCGTAAAAAAAATAGTCTAAGTTGATACGCAACAGAAGTTGCAATTTTTCATCTAGTTACAGCAACAACCAAATGATATCAAATACGACTATGATTTTGACGTTCTACACTTCATGTGTAGTCTAATCTCAACATATGGATTTTTTTTTAAATTTAATATTTGCGAATCAAAACCAACGCGTGTAGATTTTCAATTAGTATCTTAAAATAAACTTAGATTTTCTTTTTATACTGCGAGACGACCAGATAAGATCAGGAGTTGACAAGATTGAAAGAGTACAAGAAAACTGCCGTATTCAGTGAAGTTGATGTTCTCTCTCTCTCTCTCTAAGGGTTTGCATAAAACTAACAGCCCCGACGTAAAAGAATTGGTAAAGTAAGCCTAATCGTGCTATCTTCCATCGAGAAGAAACAACGGAAGACACAACCAGAGACCCCAATGAGCAAGTTCAGATTGGACTGAAGGATTGTGCCACGCGCACAAGGCAAAAGAATATGGAAGAAGTCGTTTTCCAGGAATGGATAAACCTGTTAAAACTAAGAAGCTAAATGTTTCTTAGTACAAGATCACCAAATATCCCCAGTAAATAAGAAGTTAAAACCAATGTTGAAAAATTTTGATCTTGGCAAAGCTGGAATCATCCAAGTAATCAATGATATATATATATATATATATATATATATATATATATATATATAGAGAGAGAGAGAGAGAGAGAGAGAGAGAGATATTTCCACTCTATGTGAAAAATGTGTTCTACTTACATCATATACTACTAAACCTATTTGAAAGGGTCACTGAGAATTGGATAATGCCAGGCATTTGGCGAGAGCATCTCATAAAAAATCGATTCCCAGGAAAAAGAATTGGCTGTTCATTACTAAACGTGTGTGAAAATGTAAACATGAAAGAAATAACAAATCAAAGTTTAGCACGTTGACTTGACTTTCTTATCTTCACAGTATTTCAACAGAGTTCAACAATAGCAAATCTCCAGCATGTTGTTCAGGATACAAATACCGTTGCATGGGCGAGCGCAACTAGATTTGGCTTGACGTAGCCGAGTGGTCAGAAGCCAGAGTGCATAGCACGCGTTCCTTGAGTGGACCGGGGTTCAAGCCCGCGACTACTAAATACGATAAAAATTTGTATTGACGATTTATTGTAAACTCTACTCACTTGGTTGTCGTGCCGGAGTATAAACAGAATTTTTAGCTGTGATATTTTACAATATCAAATCTATTTTCAATAATGTCGCAATAAACTCTCTATTGATTATGCTTGAAAAATAATTCAGTTTTGAAAATGTCGCCCTTCTTACATTCCACAATATCTGAGGAATCTTAAAACGTTTAATGGGGAAATCTCTCTCTGTTGTTTAAAGGGTAAAACCGGGGGGGGGGGGGGATCTACCGGCACACATTTCGCATTTATTTTGGAACCATTTTTGGCATCGACTTGAATTATTTCTTCTTTATTGAATCAAAATTATCTAGGGCATATCGAAGTTAAAGCAAAAACGTTGCAAAAAAAAAAAAAAAAAAAAAAAAAACGTTAAAGCAAAAACCAGCGTAAGTCTAAACATCAAGAAATCAGCGTAACTAATAATAACAAAGAATAATTTACAAGTAGTAACAAATAATCAGACAAAAGGTAACGACCCTTGGGATGAGATTCGAACTTTCCGACACCAGCTTATGATGAGAATATATATACACTGAGTCATCACTGAATTATGATCACCTACCTAATACTTCGTAGGTCCTCCTTTTCCCCTCAGTACAGCAGCTGTTCCACGTGGCATTGATTCAACAAGATGTTGGAGGCGTTCGGGAGGTATGGCCAACCAAGCTGTGTGTAATGCGGCTAGCAATGCAGGTATGGAAGTGATTGGTGTATCCAGACGCCTGATATGCCTTTCCATAGTGTCCCACAAGTGCTCTATGAGATTGATATCAGTGGAGTTCGGAGGCCAATCGATATGCTAGAAGTCAGAATTGTGTTCTTCAAACTATTCCTGCACAACAAGTGCCCAATGGCTTGGCGCATTGTCATCTTGGAAGACACCATCGCCATTCGGGGGGAAAGTGTAACATAGCGTGGTGTACACAGTTAGCAAGCAGTTGATGATAGCGGAGGCCACTGGTACGTTGTTCCACATGCACCAGGGGTCCAAGTTCCTGCCAGTGAAACATGCCCCACACCATACAACCGCCTTCACCGACCTGCACTTTTGATACCATGCATGATGGATGAAGAGCCTCATGTTGTTGACGCCAAATCCACGGTGTGGAGTAAATAACGTGACTCATCCCACCAGCACACCTTCTTCCAGTCTTCTAACGTCCAACTTGTATGCTCTTTGCACCAGGCGAGTCTTTTACGCCGATGAACCTTGGTTAGGAGAGGATTCCGTAGGTGTCGTCTGCTGCGTGCGATGCATGGTCGTGCCAGATATTGTTCCGGGTTGGCCCATGTTGTATTGGGTAGTCAACTCTTCAACAGTGCTGCGCCTGTACGAGTCGCGTCGGACCCGCCGTTTGCGAAATTGAGGCACCAGCTCGTCGAGCTCCCACAATCTGTCCTTTATGAAAGTCCGATAAATCCTTCCTTTTTCCCCATCACGCTCGGAATTTTACTACCTACTGAACCACTGACACCTTATCTATGCTACGTAGGTCGACTAACTGCGCACTCTCGTACTTCACGTGGTCAACGGGTCGCATTTAGTTTTCACAGGGGTAGTCATAATTTAGTGTATATGCAGCATTACGGAGGATTCACCAAGAAATGAAGGGCTTAAGGGATAGAAGGTTAATCTGCTAACATGTCAAAAGTAAAGGATGGCGTCTCACCACTGGCGAAACGACAATGGCGGGACTACACCACTAGGTCTGCTATCGCGGTGTCGTATGGCTTTTAATGAGCACCAGGGACTCGTCGGCACATATGGAGGAGGAGCCAGAATTTGTAGTTTCTCTATTGCATTTTACTTCTCCCCTCACCATTAAAGATATGGTCATCATCACCAAAAAAAGATACAAAACAGAGGTCTTCTCCACGGAATACTGGATCTTGAGGCGGGAACCAGCTCTTTGGCCTCTCTATCATCAGGAATTTTTATTTTTTATATTTTTTTCTGTTTATACTCCGGGACGACCAAATGATCAGAGGAGTTCACAAGATAGACAGAATACAAGAAACAGCACCGTATTCAGCAGTCACGGGCTTGAACCCCGGTCACTCAAGGCACGTGTACTGTCATTACCACTTCAAGATCGACACTTCTTGCAAAGTTATTTATCTAACGGGAGGTATATAATAATAGAAAATATTTTTAATGAAATTAATCAAAGGAAGGGTGAATGCCCTCCTACCCCAATGTCAAATATCATGTAAAAAAAAAAAAAAAAATCATGAAGGCGCCCCAAGTGAACAGTAAAAATTCGCTTAGTCTCACTTGCCATTTGGTTTCGTCCCTTCAGACCTCGCTATCAGAAAAGGAAATATCCTAAAATGCATTAGAAGAGCAACCAATGCTATTTCACGTTAAACCATGCGATAAGTACTGCTCAGTTTATTAGTATGGTCATACTAAAATATTACAATTTTCTACTAGACAAAGCAACGAAATACGATCAGTTACCTTTTAGTATTCAACTAAGAAATATGTCGTTAGACCGGAAATAGAAAATACTGTACTATTAGATGATAAATATTACAATATCCCCAAAAGGATCGAATAAAAGATGTCTGCATTCTTGATTAAACTTGATAAGAGTGCTGATATTAAGTCTTTAATATCAAGTTGCAAAAAATGCACTGCGTGGTGAATTGACTATGGCCCACATAATCATTAGTGAAATGTATCTGTCTAACCGCATATGGCTTTCCAGTTAGAAAATATTTTGGTATAATGATAATCACTGACCACTACAGTTTTCGCAACTTGTCATTAATATCGGCTTATATCAGCCATTTTATAAAGGATTAAAAAAAAAAAAATGCATCAAATAGCAATAAATATTAATGGTTAAGAAGGGGACGTTTTCCTTATTCATTTTAAGAATCATGAGAGGGAAGAAACGTTTATTATTAATAGCAGCAATTACGGTAACTGATTTTGTCAATTTATTCAAACAATGTGGCTTGAAGCCAACCAGTTTTGAGGTGATGAAATATATCTACACATGTCCTTTAAAAACAGTAAAGGTCCATTCACTCACTTCTGTGGATCGAAGTCAGCGAGTTTTAGAGACGCACGAAATTTTCCCTATATTTCCTATATTTCATTATATATCAATAATGCTTGACATATATATATATATATATATAAAGTATTATTGATATATTATATTATATATATATATAATTAGTTTTTATCACTCTCATAAATGTCTATCTTATTTCCAGGGGTCCAACTGAATACAATGAAGTACTGAAGAGATTTAAAGTAGCCAATCCAAACGAAAACGTAGATGTCATGATGAAGTGCCGAGTCATCATCGAATTTTTGACCAAAGACCAAAGGTTATTCATAAATGAATGAAAGCTGTACATGGTGAGGCTGCCCCCCTCCAAAGAAAGCAGATAATATTTTGGTCTAAGTTTAAATGAAGTCGAGAATACATAAGATGACCCACACTCGAGACGACCAACGAAAGTTACAACTCTAGAAATGTGCCAAAAATTTAAAGACCTGGTTATGCAGGCCAAACATTAAAATGCCAGAGAATTTTATATTTCTAAGAGGTACTGACCATCCTTCATGAACACTTGTCGAGAGTTAGTTCTCGCTGGGTGCCAAGAATGCTCATACCTCTTCAAAAACAGTGCAGGGCTCAAATTTGTCTTGCTCAAAAAGAAAATTTACACATGCATGATGTAGGCCCACAAAGATTTCCAGTGATGAATCAGTGTCGTCACCAGTCACAATTCTTAATGGAGATACCTATGCTGCTGTTCTAGGGCCATGAACAAGGTGGAAAAATGACAAGAGGTATCTTGTTTCTTTATGGCAATGCTCCTGTAACAAGTCTCATAATGCAATTGCTTCTCTGAGAGACTGTGGATTCCAGGAGTCGAACTACTCGCCCTACAGTACAGACCTGGCACCCCAGTGATATTTACTCCTCAGAAATCTGAAAAAAAAAAAAAAAAAAAAACAGCTGTTTCAGCATCGATTATTAAGTAATGATCTCACAGAAGTTGTAAACGGCTTTTTCAGGGACCAGAACAAGGACTTCCTTCCCCCTTTTAAGGTATTTGCTCTTTATCGTGAAAATGAACTCAAAGAGAATATATTGAGGGATAAAAGTGGCTATCTTGTTTCTTTATTATTGAGGTGGATAACTTTTTGAGATATGTATTAATATTTGATGTCCTCAATAGGAGTTATCGTCATTTAGCCAAAGTGTTTCCTTTTTTTTTTTTTAGAAGCAGCATTTCAGGTGCAAACTTTTCTGTGCTACTTAGACACATTAATTATTTAAACAAAATATCCCCTTTGGCTTTAAAAGTAGTTGACCAATCTCAGGGGAAGATCTGCTAACTCATTTAATAAGCACTAGGATGGCCTGTTTGAGATCACGCGGGAGCTGAAAATTTGTAATTTCACATATAATACAGTATTGTGGTTTTATTACAATATTTTTCCGAATATATTACACGAGTACTAAGAACAAAACATCAAATATAGGCCGACATCATCAAATGGCACTGCTCATTCTCCTATTCAAGCCATCCTCGTTTCTTGCTCAGATTACAAAGGTACATCTCAACATTATGAGCAGCAGCTCAAAATCTGAAGACGCACGACTTCTGAATTTAATCATAAAATCATACTCTTCCTAAACCAGTGCATTCCAAAACTAGCAAGCAAAAAAAAAAAAAAAAAAAAAATCGTGTAAACAGCTTTAAAAAAAAAATAAATAAAATACGAATTTAAATTTATGACCGTGTGCAGAATCTAGGCCTAGCACCAAACGAGCTTTTAAAGAAAACTCGTTTAGTCCTCCGTTCCTCTTTAAAATGTATTAATAGAACTAATTCTAAACGTAACCGCAAAACAGAAGACGCGTTATGCCCAGCATTGAGATAAAATATACGAAAACCATCCAGATCAGGACTGACTCCAACGTGGCAAATATTTTGAAGGTTCGGATCAGGCTTTCCGCAAGCTACAAAGGTGAATATTTCGTTTATGATTATTGCTGGAGGTGCGCACTACTGTAGGATATACAATTTGATTGGAAAGTCATTCCCTATTTTTAAAATTGTGATACTCAACTAATATCAGAACAGAATCATCATTCGATCAGAATGTGGTAGAATAATTTAATGCCATTTATTATGCACTACCATTTTCACAGGCCTCGCGTAATCGGATGGCTATATTATCCATTGAGCGTGAAAGTAAACTCGAGGAGATCCAATCGTTACCTAAACAGTGTCCACCAAACTTGTCAACGTCGTTTTTTTTTTTTTTTTTACACCAGCTGTAAATGTTTTCTTTTATTAGCTCCACTAGAAGAGGCCCACTGGGATGAAATTGGCACTTCTAGTTCGACACTCTGTCGGTTCACGTTTGCTTATCCATCTTTCGCAGAAAGTTATATCCAGCCAACTGTGCAAAGGAATGGAAAAGAAAGGTGGGATACAATACTGCATAAAGCGAAGTTGCTATGAATTTGGCCAGTTTCTCACATCAGGGAAAATTAAATATGTACAGCACTGCATTATCATTCACCGTATCGAGCAATTATAAATTATCCAATAACCATCAGAAGTCATTCGGCACTACATCGTAACTTTTGGCTCCTTTCATGTTTCCTCAGGATTGTGCGAGCACAGCAATGGCTGTCGTCCTGCTGACAAATCCATCCACGTTAGAAACAACTTTATCAGGCCAAGGGATGTTGGGTGGGCCAGTCCTCCGTCCAACTAAGCATATCCTCTACAAAGTCCAATCTTCTGTCACTGTTGTGTACTGTGACAGAAGGTTGGATTTTGGATACTTGGATTTAATGCAATTTCCAAGTGCAGTGTTTTCGATAGAAAGTACACAGCACGTCACTTTATTACAATGTTCTCACGTGTTCTTTGTGGATATTTCGGCACATCTTCGAATGCCTCAAAAATTTCTAAACGCCTGTGATCTCAGTTTCTAAATTTTTAGGGTCCGACAGACTCCACAGCAAGGGTAGATTGGTCGTTGCAAGAGGGACCGGAAAAGTTTTGAAGGACTCTTTTTTTTTTTTTTTTTTTTTTTTTTAATTACTGGTATCTCTCACCGATCGCGCAAGTTTAGGGTCTAGCAAATCTTCAAGAAACAGGAAATATCAATATCAATTGAAAATTGGGGTTATGTGTTCCAGGCCAGTTGGAAAATACATAAACGCAATTTTGAACCAAACAGAAATAAGAAAAATTAATAATGTAAATTATAGCTATAAAATATTTAAGTTCTTAATTTGCCTGTAATCCAAATAGACCATATACCAGATTGCAAGGAGGTGATTCCTTGATGGAAGAGCTAGATGCACAAGAAATAGACACAATGTAGTTTGATGCAGTGGAGGTAGAAATCGTCCTTCAAGAATTATGTGATTGAGAGTTGCTTATCTTTCTTTTTAAGCAACTTTCAATCACAAGGTTTTTAGTCCGCACAACATAACAAATTGTGCCTATGAATACACATACGTACATAACACACGATAAATGAGGTGAACCAGGGTACTATGAACAAAACAAGAACACAAGACACGAAGTTTGAAATACAGTATCTAGAAATTTCCTGGGAACTCAATCTGCCCGTACTCCAGAGCAAACCACTAACTCAACATAATCCGCTGGATAGTTAATATAGTAATTAACTGCTCTTCAACTTTAAAACTGTAAATATCTCCTCAAATCGTTAACAGCAGCGAGAGAAAAAAAAAAAAAAAGGAGTGGGGAGGGGCAAACATACATATTAACAAACTTAGCTAACAGTTAATGCATTAAGGTCGTGTTAAGTTATTTCTCTCTCTCTAGGTCAGAGAACCCGCGCAAAATATCCCTACCGCCAACTATTCTGATATTCTATTCTGCACAGCTATTGAAAAAGAAAATTATTACGGAGATTTCAGTCGATAATAAGACTCCTGAAATGAGTTCCTCGCTGGTGACCATGTTGGTTAAGAAATAAGACTATCATCTAACCGGATATCTGAATCTTAAAAACATGCTAATCCCTAAAAGTGATTTGCATTAAGAAGCAAAACAATAGATTAATGGCATGTTGTAAAAATGATCGTAAACTCATTTCCGATACCTTCACAGCATTATTCTACTGTGAGTTTATAATAAATATTAAGCTCTGATATGATCCTCTCAAACGTTTTTGTGAACTTCATAACAGGACCCACCCTTCTCCAAAATATATTTCTATTTCTATGTATTTCTATTTTTTATGACAATGAAATCTCTCACTGCCTTCTCTTCCCAAATAAATCTGGGTCTTTATTCGTCTGAGTACATAAAACCGACTCGTTTGAAAATAAACCAACTTTCGTCTGCATTTCTTTTTAAGCTTTGAAGAAGTCCTTACAAGTACATAGATAATGGTCATTTGGAAAGAAAATGGCCTTTATCAACTTTTGTGTGTGCGTCCCTCCTTTTATCCTTCGTCCTTTTGCCAGTCGGAAATTCTGGATCTACTTTCTCTCTACTGAAGAACACAAGAAAAATGACTTGCGCTCACAGTGCCATCTTTCTTTTGCTCATTCAATATCAGAGTGCGGAGTTGATATATACTGAAATGGGCAGCGGCCCGCTAGCCAACTCGCATCCATCATTCTCTGGCAGCAGAAAAAAAAAAAAAAAGAAAGAAAAAGAAAGAAAGAAGATGACGGTGGTTCAAGACAGGAAGAAGGGAAAGTCTGAAGTTGGTCCAGCGTCTTTAGCGATGGTCAGATACATACAATAAACGACTCTCCTCGAACACACTAACATCTTTACGTTGAAGGCGAGGGGCAGATATTAAGCAGAAAAATTTGAATAAAAATTGCAAATACACTAAAACAAATATCATTATGATGATAACATCTGAGCGAACTGAGTCGTGGCGAGTAGTTACAGCACCAAAGGGTACAGAGTTAATTCTAAGCCCCTACCTTATTTTCCAGCAAAAAATTGATACTAAAAAGTACTTTTGAGCTCCTGTGCAACTATGCTCAATGGTTGCCACTCTTCCCAAATTGGTATGCACCTGCTAACAATATAGGTTAATTAATACATTACAAAAAGAACTCTGTTTGATTTAATGGTACAAATTTCTGCAAAAACGTCCCTTCGCCTAAGGAAATGTCGTTTTAACATATTAAACAGAACGTGGGTGAGGTTAAGGATTTGAATAGCTTGATTTCAGGTTTAAAGAACGCAACAACACGGTTGTCACGCATCATTGGCGAAAAGAGTTTTGCATTACGGTTCACAATACTCAAAACATTTAATTATATTCATAATAAATGAATAAATATTCTAGGTTCTCAGAAAAACAAGTGAAGAGAATCCCAAAAAAAAATCTTAGAGAGGGAGGCTTAAGGCAACTATAATCAATGCATTTGAGGATCAAATGAAAAAAGGTTTTTAAAAATTTTAAATATATTCATTGTGATTTTAATTACAAGTTATGTATGAAAAATCAAGTCACTAACTTGGTCCCTATTTTACTGAAAACATATTTTTCTCCTATGGTGAAGCCATTTTCCATAACTAATATTCAAGATTCGGTGGCTCATTTGAAAATAACTTATCGTTCAAAAAAAAATCACACCGGAAAATCTTGGGCTCTTAAATCGAAAGCCTTGTTCGTCATCTCCGGTTCAATTAATGTTAAGAAAACAAGAAATAAGGTGCCCAGGGAATAATCTTCATAAACTCATAATTTTTTTCTTCTGTGGTTCCATCTTTCTGAAATCATTAAATAAATAAAATAAATTTTCTGTTTATACTCCGGGACGACCAAACGGTGAGAGGAGTTCACAAGATAGACAGAATACAAGAAACAACAGCACCGTATTCACTAATCATGGGCTTGAACCCCGGTCACTCAAGGCACGTGTACTTATGCACCCGCGCGCCTGACCACTAGGCTACGGCGGCCTTAAAAGTCTAAGGGGGCCTCCGTAGCCAGGTGGGAAGGAGCAGCAGTGCATAGCACACGCTTCTTGATTAGACCGAGGTTCGAGCCCGTCACCACCAAATATGGAGGATGCGGAAAGGTCAGGGAATGACCACCGCATATCCCGGAGCAATATGGCCTTAGTTGCTGATGCTCCTAAAAACCAAACAACAAACAAACAAACAAACAAAAGCCTAAGTAAAGAAATTTTGGGAAGTGTGATTGCTGGCAGCATCAGGCGAGCGGGTGCATAAGTACACGTGCCTTGAGTGACCGGGGTTCAAGCCCGTGACTACTGAATACGGTGCTGTTTCTTGTATTCTGTCTATTTTGTGAACTCCTCTGACCGTTTGGTCGTCCCGGAGTATAAACAGAAAATTTATTTATTATCATTAGACTGATATAGTGGAATTTCGCTCAATTCTTTCACAAACTATGTGTAACCTGTTTGAACTTCAACTAGTCCGATAACGCCCAGATCCTTTCCCAAACGAAATTTGACAACGCACAGTCAAATAGTTTGACCTGAGGTAGCAGATGTGTGTGGAACTTCAATATAGTAGCTATTTGAGTGCCAACGATGGAACAGTTGTTTGTGTAATACAGTTTCAAAATAGAAACTCTTTGTTGTATAGTCCTGGACTGAATTTTAATAATCGCAGAAGCAATATACTGTACTTCACCTGATAGGGGGAAAAATTTATTATAGTCAAATAAAATTTCTCCAAGCTTTTTGGAACACTGTATAAATTTAAATTTCATCGGGGCATGGAACTTGACTGTTTTTCTGTTCAAATAGAAATCAAATAAAAACCACTACAGTAACACGAATTGTCTAAAACTCATAAAAATGTATAGATACCTTCTTTTTGGTGGTTCATATTTATCTCAATAATAAACTCTCGTGAAACACTGATTACGAATTGATCTTTATCCGGGAATAGGATTTTGTTAATATTATTACTGTTAATATTATATTCTCTTGAAACTTTTACAAAGGAAACAGTACTTACTTAGTCGCTCCTCTTGTACCAGCTGGTGTTGAGATTTCACAGAAAGATCGCGCAATATTTTCTGTCACGAGCAACAGTTCTGACCTGTCTCCGGACTACTCCCCTCTCGGCCAAGCTATTATGGATGTTATCTTCCCATTTTACACGTGGCCTTCCCCCTGGTCGCACTTCTCCAGAGGGTTTGGGCTTCCCAGGCCAAACGTGGAAACTGGTTGTCGTCCATTCTGGTGACATGGTCACGCCATCGCAGTTGGGCTCCTTAGATCTGCATTTGAGGTGGGTTTACGTTTAATGCAGCCCATATAGTTTGATTGCGGACTCGGTCTCGTCTTCTGTTCCACTCTACGAAGGAAGCTCATCTCGGCAGCCTGCAGTCGATTCCGATGCTGAGAAGAAAGAGTCTATGACTTATAGCTGTACGTCACGGTTGGTACATTAGTGGACTTTTACTAATTTACATACGTCACAAGTGTTTATCATCAAAGTTAGATAATTTACAGAAAGAGAACAAGAACACACTCCTTTACCAAGACAATCCATAAATTATGTGAATTGCTACCAAGGAAGATAAACTAGAACGCGTCAATCAAAAATGAACATTTTAATATTTCTCTTTTACGATCAGCACGAAAAATACACCTGAGACAGTAAGCCATCATAACTGCGTCCCACCGACATGATATCGCTTCTCCACTGACTGAGTCTCAAGTGCTGTTTCAGGTGTCAGGCCCCACGTCCTTCATTCAGATCACCTAAATTTGGTCTTGGAAAAATAGCGTAGCTTTGGGAGAATTCTGCACCTTAGTCTTCCGTACTGTTCAATCTCACTTTCAACTAACCCTACGCAGTATTCGCTTTCGTTACATGCATGCCTTCACTTTGTGTATACAAACTTTGACCAGCACTAGCCCTAGATTAATTTGAAGTGGCAGCAGCTAGACCTTGTTTATTTGAACCAGAGCATCGTTAATCGGATTGTTTTTACCAGACTAATTCCTGCCTGACATGCCATGCTCTTTGCGACAGAAACTGGTTACATACTCCTGAATGCAGATCTGTGGCGTCGTGCAGATTCAAACACGCAACTCGCGTGAGTCTCTACCAGCACCCTAACCACTCGGCCGTGGTGTAATTCTCTTATCACACTGGCTTCCGCATTGTTGCTCATCTAGAAAATATGGAATTTCAGACCCGCTTGTGACTTTCGTGAACTCGATATTATCGATACCCGTGTCTCCAGTGTGTATATACATTTGTCTGCTAAATGACACCATATCTAAGTAGTCCGCATAACTTTGCATTTTTTATAAAAAAAAAAAAAAAAAAAAAATTTTTTTTTTTTTTTGTATAAAATTTCCTGCCTATATTATAGAACTGGTTCCCTCTACCATTAGAACTTGATGACGAAGTGATCTTGTTTAATCACGCGACTTGCAATTTGTTGCATACCCTACTCAATTATCTTCTTATTTTTGACATTTTTTTATATTTTTAAAAGCCTTTAGGGGCGTTCGCAAAGCTCAAATGCTAAGTCGCTGATTTCGAATTCGTCTCACGTTTTGTAAATGGACGTCTAATGCAATTTAGCGAACAAAACTAAATGAATAAAAAAATCTGCGAAGAAGCATGATATACTTCTCGTTAGACAATGATTAGGATTTTTTAAAGCATTAAAATGAGGACCCATTGACAAAACAAGACCTGTTCGCAGAGGTGAATACAACTATCCAATGCAAAGTTATGCGGACTACTTAGATATGGTGTCATTTAGCAGACAAATGTATATACACACTGGAGACACGGGTATCGATAATCGAGAAATACAATACGAATCGCAGTGAGTAGGCGTTTTATTCTGCAATCTCCACTAGTCACGAGCCCATCAGTTTTGTGTGCGATGAAGCAATGAGAGAGAGAGAGAGAGAGAGAGAGAGAGAGAGAGAGAGAGAGAGAGAATGGCGCGAATACGGCAGGGCCCAGACGTCTCTATACATTATCGTTAGGAGAATGTTCGCACAGACACACTTTAACGCAACATGACTTAACATCGGTAGGAGATAAATCTTAGCTGCATACGACGTGAGGAACGAGAAGTGCCCGTATTACCATAATGGTGGTAGCGGCGGAAGAGCTAGGGTAACGGCGGGGATAATTAATAACCCCCACGAGAGGAACAGTATTCAAATCCACTGAATCACAGAGGCAGTTTTAAGTGCATTGTGTCATTACGGACGACATGGCAGGCCAGTAGCCTGCCGCCAACCCTGCGTCCCCTTCAGCATTTACCAGCGTCCACTGTTTCATTAGGACCTTGATAAATAACCTCTCCAGACGCCTCCACCGGTGGGCTTTGTTCAACCCTCTCGCCAATCTACGGGAAAGCTGCAAATGGGCTCTAATGAAAAGGCTTTCAGTGATATGGCATCTGCATAATGCACCCATTTACCGGGTTTATCTCGACAGATTAGACATTTCCTACAAGTTGCCAGGCCCTGGAGGCCGACGTAATGGCAGCGCGCGGGCCCACCGCCGTGTGACGTCCACAGCCACAACGCGGCCAGTTACACTACGAACGAAGTAATTTTCGAGAGACGAGCAAATCCTAATACCATCATGGCTGCACAGTAATTAGCACGAGCTGCGATAATGCACCTGTGTTAAAACTAACACTGGGCTTCTCAGAAGACGTGCACTAATTTCACGGGTGTGCTCCAAGAGACACGAGAAAACCCCCGGTCATCCACATTACACCTGTTTATTACTTCCTGCCTCCATAAATTTATTAAACTCTTTATTAACTTCACATAACCAGTTAGTCAATCAAAACGCCAATAAGTGAATGAAAAGTGCATATGCAACATCATTCTTCAGCTCTGACCTCAATTTGGGTATAAAAATATTTTGACCGATGTGGACTCAATCACTTGGAAGACAATAAAATGTGCAGCTATCGGCACTTGGTTAATTGCACGAAGCACATGTCGCTCTTTTGGTAATCAAATTGTGTCATAATTTAGATCAAGGTTATAAAACTTCTGACCACAATGGGGGTCAATAGGTACCTTCAAACATATCTTGTACAAGGCCTGATGAAATTAAAGACTTTTGGATATCGAGCCTTCCTGTGATCTACGGATTTAGACGAAATCACCCACAGTGTTCAAGTACATGTTTGGCTCATCGTGCAAACCTTAGGCGGAGAATTTTTCTGGCTGCCGGCGAAATCAATGTACATTAATGGCTTTTTCTGCGGTAAAAGGACAGAAATCATATAGGATGATGTAGGAATTGACTAAGAGGTGACAAGTCCTGGATTGACTGCCATAACTGTTTAAATTTCTCACACCACTAGCCCGTTTCAAGCAGTCATTCCCGCACACATTACCATATGATGATAAATCCCAGGTGACTGACTCTTCTCTTTCAGCACACAAAAACTGTACCACAGCCCGCTGTGTAAATTTGGAGGAATTTGTGTTCCAACCAGTGCACGATATAATGCAACTAAGCTCTGTCCTCCATAGCCTTGGTTGGCAAGATACATCCATCGCTTGTTGCTTGTGTGAAGAGGTTTGGGTTTGATTCCTGTCGACGGCTGGTGGTGTTTCTCAAGTCCTCCTAATGGATTTGAGAAACACTTCCGATCGCCGATAGGAATCGAACCCAACCCCCTCAAGTGTAGGGAGTAGGATTTTTTCCCTAGTTAGTTATTCTGGGTTTTATAGCCCTTAGAACATGAAAATCTGCCCATGCATGAGCCCACACACTTCTACAGACAAATACACAATACCGATATGTGCGACAAAATCTAATGCTGTTTAAATAAGAATATGATTGATTAGCAACTCTCCCCGTTGTAGTTTTACCGTTATTTATGCCTATAAATCTAACCTAAAAGGAGTTGCGGTTTCTTACACACATATGTCATCTTCAAGCCTCATGCTCTTGGTGAAATTTCTACATAGCTTTTTCATTCGTTTTGTGGAATGTAAAAAGCATAACATCATCATCATAGCAGTTTAGTAAATCGAATAAAGGAGCGACCGTCAATAAAAAAAAAAAAAAAAAATGCAATGTTAAAGCGTCATTTAACTTGAATATTTTATTATACTATTGAAATTCAAAGGGTAACACTGATTTTCGTATGAAAACATAACGAGAAAACGGATGGTAATGGAAAAATTAATATCTAGCTGACAGTAATTACACATTGTGTAGATCCGTTGCACTTTGTTACGCCCAACTGTCTGTTATGTGGCAGGTGAAACTGCATGCGTTTCTTACATATCAGATGGCTAAGTTTCTCGGATCATTTCATATCCGGTTCTCAAATGACGTTACGTTGTAATAGTGACTCATTTAGGTTTAAGTCTGGACTAAGCAAGGAAGGACAACAACTCTCAAAAAACAGTACAATTTTTGTTGTCGTGGAATGGGAATATGAAATGATGTGCAGGTATGTAGATAAAGTGTCCTACACCATAAATTCGTGAGGCGCCTCCGTAGCCAGGTGGGAAGGAGCAGCAGTGCGTAGCACACGCTTCTTGATTAGACCGGGGGTTCGAGCCCGTCACCACCAAATACGGAGCATGCGGAAAGGTCAGGGAATGACCACCGCACCGGAGCAATATGGCCTTAGTTGCTAATGCTCCTAAAAACCAAATAATAACATAATAACATAACCATAAATTCGTCTGACTAAACAAACATCTGTTTTCCTATTCAGAAAGTCATAAGTTAAGATAGGTTGGTATCTTTTAACATTCGTATCTAGAATTAGAACAAGTAATTTGTTCTAATTCTAATTATTACTACGGCAATATCATCTTTATAATGTCTATTATGCTGATTTAGAGTTATGACATTTCTCCACCTTATCCTAGATCGATATTATGTTTCATATCGTTTGTAGTGGGTGGAACGACAACGTTCAATTTTTGTCTTCCCTGAAAACCAGAAATCTGTTCGATAAAGTTTGGAAAGCCCAATATTCTGGGAAAAGTATATATTTTTATTTATTGCGCTAAACAGTCTCAACCTTTGGCAACCCCGCGGTATATTTGAGATATCATACAGACAATATCACGAGGAGCTTCTTCCTAAAACTTTGACAACAGAACCCACAATCAGGCCATAAGTTTTGCATCCAGCTGGATGGTTGTGGGTTCTGGTTCCAATAAGAGATAAAAGACGTGTATGTTCTCAAAACTTTCATCAACCAAGAGTGATTAATTTTTTAAACAAATCTAACTCCTTTATTGGCATACTAGTATATAATGCCACAGAGAAATTCCTGTTCTAAAAACAGCTGTACTGTTGCAATTAAAATAACAAAAAATTCCAATGTAAGATTTAGAATCAGCATGGGCAGAGTGGTACGCAGAATTTCACATTTTGTATACTAATATGTACCGGAAACGAGCATAAGCACGATCCTGTTTTAAAAAAAAAAACATCAGGGGAAATATCGTTTGGCCTCCTTCCCCCGAGGTTAATAAATTCTCTACGGTGAGACAGATTTGGTCGCAGCACTGGGGAACACTAAATTAGTGGCTGCTTCGGGATGTGCTGTTCCGATTATCGCCGAAACTACTGACGTCACGAGGGATCAGTGTACAGAGTCTGAATATATAGGCCGGAATTTAATGGAATCAATCTTTATGTAATAAATTTTTATATATCTGCACTGCAGACTTGTCAACAATGCACAAGTTAACAAAAACTAATTTATTGTATCTCAAAGTTGGAATGATTTTCACCGTGTGAATTTGTAGTGAAAAATTAACTCGCCCCCATATATAGTACATTATATATATATATATATAGTTATGATCTCAAGTATGTTAAAAATATTTTAATTTATTTCCAATTATACGTCAATACAGCCATTCGGTCAGTGCAGTTCGTGCAGTAAAATGCTAAAGAGCATTCCGCAGTGTATAACATTATATAATTTATACTTTTAACAAACCCACACAAGTACACATGCTATTTAAACTACACACGACGAAATGCAAAATGAATGCGAGCGAAACCGTATCTGACAGGTTAGATGAAAGATTTATTTCCATAGTCTGCAATTTACTTATTTGATTCTCTAGATGTTGACTTAGTCTACCGCGACAAACATAAACATGAAATATAATCTCGAATTATTACAATTTGAAGTAAAGAATACCAGTTTATATGGTACAGATAAAAAAAGAATACAGCTTTATTTTAACTTCGATATAACAGATGCACAGATAAAAAGCCTTTCTTAAAAACAAATCGTTAATGGCATCACTGAAGTCAATTTTGCTAACTTTCAATTAATAACAGCAATAGATGGCGGCCATTTTGTTGAAACTGAGTTTTGCTTCCAATGTGGAAGAAAAATTTAACCATTGCTGAGCCCCAGTAATCAGAGCCCTTTGGCCATTCGTAGCTGGACGGTTACCACAGTTGTTAGGACTCATTGTAATTATGTACTAATTCTCTGCCCAGGACCTTGTTAAGGCGCCAGGTTTCAGGGCTGGTAAAACTAACATACTGATAAGTTCACCACAGTGACTGAGTATGATTAGGAAAGTTGTTAAAGAGCAGGGGCACTCAATCTCGCGGAGCAGCAAAAGGTTTTACTGAGTCTATGCATTAGCAAACGCGTTTGGGTGGACCGTAGTTCAAACCCGCGTGACTTATAAATAATATTACCGATTGTATTCCTAATCGAAATGATTAACTGCAAACTCTTCTGGATTCGTGGTCTTGCCGGAGTATAAGCAGAAATTTTCTTGTTTGCATCGGCCTGACGTAGTCGAGTAGTCAGAGCTTTTGGGCACATGTAACTGCTAAACATGATTAACCATAACATTCTTATCAAAAACAATAGTTGTAAACTCCTCTGCCGTCATGCTCAAGTATAACAAAGAGCATTATTTTTTAAGTCTCATACAATCTTACTCCTGAATTAGGTTGAGCTAAGTAGCAAGGCTGTCTTTATCCAAAAGTAGGTCAGACAAAGATAGGAGGCAAATCAACCACCCGGTTACTGTAATTCAATACCTGCAGCTAATAATATTAACCAGCATGTTACTGATTTTTTATTAATTTTATGGAGTCAGGGACTTGGTAGATGACTTTCATCAACGGGTGAAATACCACCACTTTGCTTATTGGAGGCTTGAAGTGGTGAAACCCATGTTTAGTCTCTAGAGCAAAGTTTCCGGCATCCCCCTTCCCCCATACTTCTCCTTCAACCCATGCACGGTACTAAGTACTATAGGTTTTGATACCTTTCGTGTTTGGGGTTTTCATTTAAAAAAAAAATCTGTCTCACTGCGGCACAGTAAAAGCTTGTGGAGTAAATATTACACAAGCTAAAAGTCAATACGGTATATAATTCGATTTATTTAATGACTAAATGCACAAGGCATTATTCCATATGGGTTTAAATTAACTACATAATATCGGTTTAGATATACCATAGTCAACCCATAAAATTAAAATACGTACATAATGTAAAGACGTTTTAATTATGCTCATATGGAATTATGCCTTGTGCATTGTCTTTAAATATAGTGTCATTCTGATAACCATTTGGCATCTATCATATTGTGGAATTAACTTCGCAACTGTGATGGCATGTTTGCATTACCAGGGTACCTGCCCACCCACCCACCGATGATAGGCTAACAATCCTTGAAACAGTGACCCCTGGATGGTAGTGCCCACTGAGAATAAG